>NW_006921978.1:2847510-2849724 GCF_000298275.1 Orycteropus afer afer | reverse complement strand
ATGGGTTTGAACTACCAGCTTTCTGATAAGCAGTCAAATATTTTAGGCACTATGCCACCAGAGTTCCCTTTTAGTTACATGGTTGCTATAAATCAAGTTTTAAACTTTCTAGATTTTATAAGAGAGAATGACAAGATAGAAAGGGGATTTAAAATGGTTTTAAAGTGAGTCAACTGCAATATCTGTCATACTATTAATTGGAAGCAAGTGTATAATAATATTCCTTAGATATCAAGGCTATTTTTAATGATATGGTTTCTTGTTGTTATGTGCCGTCAAGTTGGACACGACTCATAGTGACTCCTCTTTGTGTTTCCAAGGCAGTATCACTATGGAAATAGATTGCCCAACCTTCCTTCTGAGGAGTGGCTGGTGGATTTGAACTGCCAGCCTTCTGATTAGCAGTCAAGTGCCTTAAGCACTATGCTACCAGAGCTCCTATGATATGGTTTAGTATTATGTAATTATGTTTAATATTCAGTCTCTGACTTAGTTATGCCAATATCTGAAACTCTTTTCCTCATAGACTGATTCAAAAATATACCTAGTATTCTGTCACTGAACATGAAAGCTTCAATTTCTTTATTTCTTTCTGATTATATGAAAGAAGTTTACTTAAATAAGTGGTTTAGAAAATACATGAGGAAGATATACAATGTAATAATTGCCTGTAATCTCACCAGCCAATTGTAAAAGCCCCTCCCACAGGAGGCAGGAAGAGGGGGAAAGAGAAGCCGGGTACCTACAGACAGAGCAGCTGGATCTCAGATAATGGGATGGACACAGGCCCCACCCCCAAGGGGCAGAAAGCAAAGAGTTTTGAACAGCTATGGAAGACAAACTTGTCTGTCAGTTTGTTGTATTGTGGTATCTTGCATGTTGCTGTGAGACTTACGGCTCTGCCACCAGTGTTTTGAATGCTAGCAGGATTGTATATGATGCACAGATTTCAATGCAACTTATAGACTGAAACAGACTAGGAAGATGGAAGAGGCCATCCACTTCACAAAGAATTGGTCAGGGAAAATCTTATGAATAACAGAGTAACACTGTCTGAATCATTGCTGCATGACTTTATAAATAGCCCAGAAACATTGTCTGATACAGTGCAGAAGGATGACCCCTTAGTTTGGAATGTTCTCAAAATACAATTAGGAAAGAGCTATATCATCAGAGTAGAACGAACCTTACTGATATGGATACAGTAAAGCTTTCAAGACCTTCATTTGCTGATACGGCATGACTCAAATTGAGGAGAAACAGCTGCAAACATCTAGGAAAATTAGAAGTTATGAATCCAGGAAAATAAGAAGTTGGCAAAAATGAAATGGAACTCATAAAGATTGATATTCTGGGCATTAGTGAGCTGAAAAGGACCAGTTTTGGCCATTTTGAAGCAGATAACCATATGATTTACTATGCTGGGAATGAAAATATGAAAAGGAACAGCATGGCTTTCATCATCCAAAAGGATGTTTCAAGATATGTCCTGAAGTACAATGCTGTCAATGCTAGGATAATACCCATATACCTACAAGGAAAACCAGCTAATACAAGTATTATTGAAATTTATGCACCAACCATTAAAGACAAAGAAGAGAAAAATGAGATTTTTATCAACTTTTGCAGTCTGAATTTGACCAAATTTGCAATCAAGAGGTGTTAATTATCACTGGTGACTGGAATGAAAACATTGGAAACAAAGGAGAATCACTGTTAGTTGGAAAATTTGGCCTTGGTGACAAATAACACTGGAGATCTCATGATAGATCTTTGCAAGACCAATGGCTTATTAATTGTGAATACACTTTTTCAACAACACAAATGGTGGCTTGAAGGAAGAAATCAAAGCTGCACTGAAGGTATTGGTGAAGAACAAGGCTCCAGGAATTGACAGAATACCCACTGAGATGTTTCAAGAAACAGATGCCTCACTGGAGGCACTTACTCCATTACACCACAAGATTTGGAAGACAGTTACCCGGCCAACTGACTGGAAGACATCCTTATTTGTACCTATTCCAAAGAAAGATAATTCTATAGAATGTGGAAATTATCAAACAATATCATTAATGTCACACACAAGTAAAATCTTACTGAAGATAATTCAAAAACAGTTGCAGCAGTATATTGACAGAGAACTTTTAGAGGTGCAAGCTGGATTCAGAAGAGGATGTGGAACAAGGGATATCATTGCAGATGTCAGATGGATCT
>NW_006921978.1:2842414-2845383 GCF_000298275.1 Orycteropus afer afer | reverse complement strand
GTAATGTTTCAGACAGTGTTCTTTGCTATTCATAAGTTTTTCCCTGGCCAATTCTTTGAGAAGTGGATGACCTCTTCCTTCATTCCAGTCTGTCTCAGTCAGTAAGCTGGGCTGATACCTGTGCACCATGTCCATCCCGCTGGGTTTGAAACACCAGTGGCTCAGCCTCAAAACTCACATTAACATGTCACCACAGTAGGACAAAACAACAGACAAGTTTGTCTCCCTGTTGGAAACCTCTGCTACCACCCTTACCTGGATCCCTGAGGCCGACACCTTCTTTGTCCCAGTTCCTGTTGTTTTTAATTCCCTTTCTCCTGCTTCCCCACCCTGTTGTTTGGGGCATGTCTGGGTTCTTTCTCCTCACCTGGATCCCTGCAGCTGACTTCTCCTCTGTCCAAGTTCCTGGGCTTTTTAATCCCCTTTCTCTGCTCTCCCGCCCTGCTGCTTTGGGTGTGCCTGGGGTCCCTCTCCTTACCTGGATCCCTGCAGCTGACTGCTCCTCTGTCCCAGTTCCTGGGCCTTTTAATTCCCTTGTCCCTGCTCTCTCACCCTGCTGCTTGGGCATGCCTGGGTTCCCTCTTCTCACCTTGATCCCTGTGGCTGACTGCTCCCCCTAAGAAGAGTTCACTTTAATGAAGTGGATGGAGTAAGATTTCAGCACTTTCATTTGGTGATGGTTCACAACTGAAAATATGAAGAGACATTTGCAAACGTAATTTAATAAGTGGAATGTAGATTTTACAAAATATGAATCTAAGAAAATTGGAAGTTGTGAAAAATGAAACAGAATGCATAAAGATTGATATCCGAGATATTAGTGAGCTGAAATGGAGTGGTTTTAGCCATTTTTGGCCAGACAATCATATGGTCTACTATGCTAGGAATGAAAAGTTAAGGAGAAATGGTATTGCATTCATCTTCGAAAAGAACATATCAAGATCTATACTGAACTACAATGTTACAGGTGATAGAATGATATCCATATGCCTGCAAGTTAACTACGAGTTAATACTTCTATTATTCAAATTTACACACCAACAACCAAAGCCAACAATGAAGAAATTGGAGATTTTTATCAACCTCTGCAGTCTGCAATTGACTAAACATAAATTAAAATGTATTGATTATAGCTGATGAATGGAATCCAAAAGTTGAAAACAAAGAAGAAACATCAGTAGTTGGAATATTATGGTTTGGTGATAGAAATTACACTGGAGATCACATGAGAGAATTTTGCAAGACCAACTACTTGTTCATTGCAAATGCCTTTTTAACAACATAAACAATGGCTATACATGTGGATCTTGACATATGCAATACAGAGAAATCCATTTGACTACATCTATGGACAGAAGTGATCAAGAAGCTCAATATCCTCAGTCAAGACAAGGCCAGAAACTGACTGTGATACAGACACCCAATAGTGCCTATGTAAGTTGAAGATGAAGCTGAAAAAAATTAAAACAAGTCCATGAGAGCCAAAATATGACTTTGATTATATCCCACCTGAATTTAGAGACCATCTGAAGAGTAGATTTGATGCATTGAATACCAATGATTGAAGATCAGATGAGTTTGGGATGACATCAAGAACATCATATATGAAGAAAGCAAAAGGTTATTAAGAAGGCAGGAATGGAAGAAAAGACCAAAATGGTTGTCAGAAGAAATTTTGAAACTTGCTTTTGAAGAAGAGTAGCTAAAGCAAACATAAGAAATGATGAAATAAAACAGCTGAACAGAACACCTGAAAGGGCAGGTTGAGAAGACAAAGTAAATTATTATAATAATATGTGCAAAGACCTGGAATTAGAAAACAAAAAGGGAAAAACACACTTGGCACTTCTCAAGCTGAAACAACTGATTAAAAAAACAGTCTTGAATTGCAATAGTGAAGGAATATGTACACATATATATCAGAAATTGGGAAACTAATGGTGGATTTGTATAAGAATTTATTAAGAATATCTGAGAAAGTAAAACCTTAAGCAAGCAGTGGAAACATCTGAAAAAATAACCTGATGCTCTCACAGTATCTGTAGAAGGCTCAGGTGCAAGCAACACACAGTACTTTTCACCAGTACTTAATGGTGAAAACAAATAGTCAAATTAAGAAAGATTACATTAAAGCTATTTGAGATGTTGGTAGATTTCTAAACCCTCTGCCCACCCCCAAAGAAATCTTAAAGGTTATCTTTGTACAACAAATTTGTGCTAAGAACCAGAAATAAGAGGAGTAAGTGGCCACATATATGTAAATTTCTAAGACTTCAAGCTTCTTCTAAAACAGCTTAAAGAACACTCCCAAACAAATAGAGGAAAAAAGCAACCCATCAATATAGTCACTGTGCCACGCCATCTTGTTGAGGCCTTTCCCCTTATTCATTGACCCTCCACTTTATCAAGCAAGATATCCTTTTCTAGGGAATGGTCCCTTTTGACTACATGACCAAAATAGAGGCAAAGTCTGGCCATTCTTACTTCCAAGGAGCATTCCAGTTGTACTTCTTCTAGGACAGATTTGTTTGTCTTCTGGTGTTCTTTGTCAACACCATAATTCAAAAGCATCAGCTCTTCTTTGGCCTTCTTTATTCATTGTCTAGCTTTTACATGCATAAGAATCAATTGAAAACACCACAGCTTGGGTTACATGAGGAGTTCTGGTGATGTAGTGCCTAATGCATTTGACTGCTAACCAGAAGGCCAGTAGTTCAAATCCCCCAGCCACTCCTTAGGAGGAAGATTGGGCAATCTTCTTCCATAATGATACTACCTCAGAAACCCAAGGAGGGTTCTCTATGAATCGAAATAGAACCTATGACAGTGATTTTAGATTTTGGTTTTTGGCTTAGATGTACCTTAGTCTTCAAAGTGATATCTTTGCTTGTTTATACTTTAAAGAGGTCTTTTGCAGCACATTTGCCCAGTGCAATATGATGTCTGATTTCTTAACTGCTATTGTTTCC
>NW_006921978.1:2840524-2841379 GCF_000298275.1 Orycteropus afer afer | reverse complement strand
GAAGAAGAAAAGAGAACAAAATACAATGAGAGAAATCATTAAAAAATAATTGAGGATAAACATCATGTTGCTGTGAGTTTCCAGACTGAAATGTCCTGTTTAGTACTCAGTACAATAGATAAAAATATACACACACAAATGTCATATCATTGGCATTTCAGAACTCTCTGCACAAAAATTAGACTTTATGAATTTATAATTAGAAATCTAGGAGAGGAAAAATGTCAAGGAATCAGAATTGTTGCTGATTATTTACAGAAAACCTTGAAGCAAGAATGTCCCAAAATATGTGAAGAAAATAATGCCTTCCTATCTAGAATTCTATAGAGTAGCCCCCTCTTATCTGTGGGAGTACATTCCAAGACTGCAGTGCATGCCTGAAACCACAAATAGTACCAAATTCTGTACTGTATATACCATTTTTCTTTCCCCTGCAAATACATACTAGGAGATCTGGTAGCATAGTGCCTAAGGCACTTGACTGCTAACCAGCAGGCTGGCGGTTCAAACCCATCAGCGACTCCTCGGAAGAAAGACTGGGCAATCTACTTCTGTAGTGATACTGCCTCGGCAACCCAAGGAGGGGTCGCTATGAGTCGGGCCGACTCCATGGCACACAACAACAACAAAAACATATACATACTACGCGTATTCAGGATGGGTGCCTTGAGCCGGCAGTGTTAACCCATCTGACTCCTGCAGGGCACAGTACAGCAGCTCACCCAACTATGTTTTCTGGGCTCATGTGCAGCTGAGGCATAGAAAACATAGTTGGGTGAGGGGGAGCTCTGGTGGCATATTGCCTAAGGAACTTGACTGCTAACCAGAAGGCTGGCAGTTCAAACCCACCAGCCA
>NW_006921978.1:2838556-2839941 GCF_000298275.1 Orycteropus afer afer | reverse complement strand
CCCCACTTTGCAGCAACACTTGTATTGATGAGATCACAATATGATATGAACAGCTGAGACAGAATGATGAAAAATAAATCATAGTTACCCTAACCCCCATTTTTTTTTATCAGTTTGTTGTACTCTGGTGGCTTCTTGCTGTGAGTCTGGAGTCTACGTCACCAGTATTTTAAATACCAGCAGGGTCATCCATGGTGGTCAGGTTTTATTGGAGCTTCCAGACTAAGACAGACTTGGAAGAAGGAAGGGCCCACTCATTTCTCAAAGAATTTGCCAGTGACCACCTTATGAATAGCAGTGAAATGTTGTCTGATACATACTGGAAAACTTATGAATAGTTTTGAAACATTGTCTGATATAGTGCCAGAAGATGAGCCCCTCAGGCTGGAAGACACTCAAAATATGACTGGGAAAGATCTTCCTCCTCAAAGTAGAGTCAACCTTAATGATGTGGATGGAGTAAAGTTTTTGGGACCTCAATTTGCTGATGAGTCATGACTCAAAATTAGAAGAAACAGCCACAAACAACCATTAATAATGAGAACATGGAATGTACAGTGTATCAATGTAAAAATGAAGTGGAATGCATAAATATTGATATCTTAGGCATTTGTCAGCCACAGGGACCCAGGTAAGGGTGGTAGGAGAGGTTTCCAACAAGGAGACAAACTTGTCTGTCAGTTTGTCCTACCATGGTGATGTGTTGATGTGAGTTTTGAGGCTGAGACACTGGTGTTTCAAACCCAGCAGGATGCACATGGTGCACAGGTATCAGCCCAGCTTACAGACTGAGACAGACTAGGAAGAAAGAAGAGGCCGTCCACTTCTCAAAGAATTGGCCAGGGAAAACCTTTTGAATAGCAAAGAAACACTGTTTGATACATTAGTGCACAACTTTATGAATAGTCTGGTTAGGTTAGAAGGCTCTCAAAATAGGACTGGGAAAGAGCTGCAACATCTGAGTAAATCCAGCCTTACACATAGGGATAAGGTAAAGCATTCAAGACCTCCTTTTGCTGATATGGCAACACTCAAATTGAGGAGAAACAGCTACAGACATCCATTAACCGTCGGAACATGGAATGTACGAAGTATGAATCTAGGAAAATTGAAAGTCATCAAAAATGAAATGTAATGCATAAAGATTGATATTCTCAACATTAGTGACCTGAAATGGACTGGTTTTGGCCATTTTGAATCAGATAACCATATGATCTACTATGCCGAGAATGACATTTTGAAGAGGAATGGTGTGGCATTCATCATCACAAAAGATGTTTCAAGATCTGTCCTGAAGTACAATGCTGTCAGTGATAGTATAATATCCATACGCCTACAAGGAAGACCCATTAATACGACTAGTATTCAAATTTATGCACCAACCA
>NW_006921978.1:2833274-2836791 GCF_000298275.1 Orycteropus afer afer | reverse complement strand
AAAAGGCTAGTACATAGTTTACAATTAGGAAGGTTGTGTATCAGGGTTTTATCCTTTCACCATAATTATTCAATCTGTATGCTGAGCAAATAATCTGAGATGCTGGACTGTATGAAGAACGTGACATCAGGATTGAGGGAAGACTCATTAAAAACCTGCAATTTGCAGAAGACAAAACTTTCCTTGCTGAAAGTGAAGAGGACTTAAAGCACTTATTGATGAAGATTAAAGACTGTAGTCTGCAGTATGGATTACACCTCAACCTAAAGAAAAAAATCCTCACAATTGGATCAATAAGCAGCATAACGATAAAGAGAAAACAGATTGATCTTGTCAAAGATTTTATTTTACTTGGAATCACCATCAATCCATGCAAGCAGCAGTGAAGACAGCTTAGTCTTGGACTAAACTCTCCAGTTTAGTCCCAGTTTCAATTTACATATTTATTTTCACATCTCTGTGTGTTTTCTTCTCTTAACTGCTTAACTAACTTTTGCTTTTTGCTCTTAAAGGACTTTCAGCTTCTTATTCCTTGATGTCATATTGCACTGGGCAAATCTGCTGCAAAAGAACTCTGTAAACTGTTGAAGAACAAAGATGTCACTTTGAAGACTAAGGTGTACCTAACCCTTGCCATGACATTTCAGTGGCCTCATATGCATGTGAAAGCTGGACAATGAATAAGGAAGACCAAAGAATAGTTGATGCTTTTGAGTTGTGGTGTTTGCAAAGAATACTGAAAGTACCCTGGCCTGCTAGAAGAACAAATTTGTTAGGCCTGCTAACAAATCTGTCCCAGAAGAAGTACAGCCAGAATGCTCCTTGGAAGTGAGAATGGCCAGACTTTATCTCATCTAGCTTTGTCATGTGGTCACAAGGGACCAGTACCTGGAGAAGGATATCATACTTGGTAAAGTTGAGAGTGAAATAGGGAAAGACCCTCAACAAACAGCCTGATGCAGTACTTTCAAGGACATGCTCAAGAATAATAAGGATTCTGAAGATGGCACAGGATTGGGCACTCTTTCATTCTGTTGGATATTGCATCACTTTGATTCAGAACTGACTCGATGGCACCTAACAACAACAGTTACACTAAAGCCTAGGCCCTCTATTTTAAGCAATAAATTATCAAGAGCTTTCTGAGCCAAATAGCTTTTGATACAGAAAATGACACAAATCAATCTACATAATAGTACATACCTTTGCATATGTATGTAAAATGACACTCATGAAGCTATTAGTGTTAATAATTGCCTTTGGGGTATAAAACTGAGATTAACAGAAAATTGGTGTGAGGGAGACTTTTTTTTTTTTTTTACTTTTTTATTACCTACAAGTGTGTTAGCTACATAATTTAATAACTTATAAATATATTACCCTCTGATACCTGAAGAAAAGAAAATATAGCCTTTAAAGTAAATAACCAAAAAAAACCAAACTCACTGCCATCAAGTCAGATCCCACTGATAGCGACCCCTCCTTGGGTTTCCAAGGCAGGATCACTATGGAAGTAGATTTCCCAAGCTTCCTTCCGAGGAGTGGCTGGTGGGTTTGAAGGGCCAGCCTTCTGGTTAGCAGTCAAATGCTTTTTACAGAGGCTACTATTATTCTGCTGAGTTTTTAGTGAAAGACAATCTATTTTTAACAAAAGCCCATCTCAAACTTATGATTTTCTTTCTTTCTTTCTTTGTCTGTGACTAATAATTAATGCCAGTGTTACTTTGAATTCCTGGAAACTTATCCAGTATGAAATATCAGAATCATTTTAGATTTTACATTTTATCTAAGACTGTAAATCATCATCATCAATACAACTTCTTGTATGATGTGTAATAAGTTCAAGGTTCTATTAACCAGGATAATTTGCTTTGATCAAGATAAATTGAGAAAAGCCAGTCAGTCAATAAGGATTGCAAAAGAAACTCTCCAGTTTAGTCCCAGTTTCAATTTACATATTTATTTTCTAAGCACTGCGTGTTTTCTTCTCTTAACTGCTTAACTGACTTTTGCTTTTTGCTCTTAAAGGACTTTCAGCTTCTTATTCCTTGAGTCTCCATTTTGCTCTTCAGATTGAATATATTTTCTGAATCTGAAACTTTCTTTTCTTTTCTTTTCTTTTCATTTCTAGGCTTTTGCTTGGCTACTTCAACCCTAGTATGTTTGATCCACCTTTGTTCTTGCTGAAAAGAGATCATGTTGAATATTATTCTTTTCTTCATATATGTTAAGCAATATTTTAGTACCATTCAATCTATAATTTCCTTCTGTTGGTTTTCTCTACTTTCTTCTTTGAAAAATTAAATATCTAACTTAAATTAAAAAAAGAGTAAGCTGTGTCTTCATCTTATATTAGACATGATAATTTATGAGGTTGGGTGTCATCTGGGTCACTCAGTCCTAATATTATAATGTAATGTAATGTAATGTAATGTAATGTAATGTATCAATTCTATAAAGAAGTAAACATATCTATGCGTCCATGGTTGTTTTGGTTCTCTAATGGTGCTATAACAGACACACCACAAATGGATGCTTTCAACGAACAGGGTTTTATTCTCTTATAGTTTAGGAGGTTAGAAGTTTGAGTTCAAAGTACCAGCTCAGGGGCTGGGTGAAGGTCCCTCAACCTTGGGCTTCAGCTCTGCCTCCTGGTCCAGGCTCACTAGAGCTGGAGGTGTTTTCTGACTAACACAGCTGCTGCCTGTTGAGGCTGACAAACCCAAGTTTGACAAGTAAACTGGCACAGTCCAAAGATTAGCAGGCAATACAACAGGCCACTAGTTCAAGTCCAGAAACAATCCCAAGATCAACAGGCAACATTCCAGGCAACTAAGATGACGACTCAACCAAATGCAGGATGCAGATATGCTAAAAGCTCAAGACTTTTCTCAGAGCTTCTTCTGATACACTAACTGGAAGCAGGCCACATTTCAAAGGCAGTGACTTAGCTGTTCACAGCACATTGTACCATTGTGCTGATTACCAATCTCATCATGGGAAATAACTACATCCAGCTGTACAATCACTCAAAACTATGGCCCAGCCAAGTTGACACACAACCTTAACTACCACAGTGGTACTAAAATTATATATATATTTGACCTTACTTTTAGTGTAAAAATTTTAGTGTACTTTTCAGTGTAAAAATGCACTGAAGCCAAATTAATAACATATGAAGAAACAAACAAACAAAAAAAAACACTGAATTTACCAAGCATCATTTTTCAAGAAAAAAATATGTGTTACAAAGCATTCCATCAATTTATTTTAACAAAGTTAAAATGTAAAGTAAAAAAATGATAAGTGTATCTAAGCTGTCCATTTATGCTCTCACTGTAAATTTTATCCTTAAAGGTTATAGTTCTACTGTTCTTGTACCATTTTCTATTGTGATAATAATTAAAAGACATTTTATAATAAATGTTTACTTAATTAATATGTTATAGCATCCTACTTTAATAAAGACTGCATAAATGACCTTGATAGTATACTGACTCCTCACTTATCCACTATC
>NW_006921978.1:2816710-2832694 GCF_000298275.1 Orycteropus afer afer | reverse complement strand
TTGGAAAATAACTAATAAAGGTAGGTTAATAAAACTGACTCCACAGAGTTATATAGATGTGGTAGCATTATGTATACATAGAAAATTGTGCTTCTAGGTGGGAAAATGCATTTATATTTGTAAAGCAGCATCATTAAAGAAGATTCATCAATAATTAGATTATGTTTGTTTTCAAATTTATTAAGGTGATGAACTAATAGGACCTCAAAGCATGAGTCAGTCCAAACACAAGCTGATCCTAGATGGTAATGGAGAGGAATAAAAAGTCATCCAGCAAGAAGAGGATCAAATTCCTATAATGAGGGCAGAAAAATGGGTCATAACAACTTTCTTAATGACTTCTCAGCTTGATCAATATATGTGCCTCATTTTATATTGTACTTGGATTATAACAAATTATGCATAATCTTGCAAAGAATGGGAATTCCAAAACACTTAATTGTGCTCATGAGGAATCTATACATAGACTAAGAAGCTGTCATTTAAACATAACAAGGGGATACTGCATGGTTTAAAATAAGGAAGGTTTGCATCAGGGTTGTACTTTTTCACCATACTTGTTTAATCTGTATGCCAAGCAAATCATCTAAGCTGGCTATTATATGAAGAAGAATGTGATATCAGGATCGGTGGAAGATTCATTAACAACGTGCAAAATGCACATGATGCAACCTTCCTTGCTGAACGTGAAGAGGACTTGAAGCCCTTACTAATAGAGATCAAATACTACAGTCTTCAGTGTGGATTGCATCTTAACATAAAGAAAACAAAAATTCTGACAACTGGACAAATAAGCAATTCTCCATGATAAATGGAGAAAAGATTGAAATTGTCAGGGATTTCATTTTACTTAGATCTACAACCAACACTCATAGAAGCAGCAAAAAGAAACAAAAAGAAAATATTCATCCTAGTATTCTATTTATAGAATAATACATTTGATGGCAGGGAAATTACGCATATGTTCTTTATCTTTACTGCCACAACACCTTGAAGAGTGCTTCCAGATTTCATAGCACAAAATCAATTTTTACTGATTCATTATAAATTAGAAAAACATAAAATAAAGGCCGACTTCAGAGACATTATGTGACTTGCCAATAATTATTTCCTAGCAAAAATTTTTCCTTATTAAATTTTAATAGTGCATCCTCTAATTGGCAGAATCTGTGTTCTTGGCAAAGAGAAATAATCCTAGACTTCTTTTGCTTTAATGTTGGTCTGATATCCCTTCACATTTTAACCACCAAAAATAATAAGAAATAAATGTATGGTTCCCAAATATAGAGAATTCATGCTGTAATGTGGCATTTTATAAAATATTTTTCCATATGCTAGGGTAAAAGAGACTCTAATTTTTCATTCATTGCTATGCTATGCTATTTTCATTTTAAATATCCAGCCAAGATATATCAGCCTTAGCATCATAAAATACGGTAGTCAAGAAAGTCCAAGTGACAACTTCCTTCCCCATTCTGACCTTATAAGGAACATATATCATTTCTGGTGAACAAAAAATTGATATGTTAACTACAAAGAACAAATGTCAGCCAGGTCTTCCTGAATAGTGAAATTTATTATGAACTTAGAAAATATCTTCAACGGTTGATTTTTCCACCACCTGTCTGTCAATGGAGGGTTATGTATTGCTATCATGCTGAAGAAGTTTCAGTGGAGCTTTCTGACGGAGATGTAATAGGAACAAAGCCCTAGTGATCTACTTCTGAAAAACATCCAATGAAAATCCTAGGGTGAAAACAATGTTATATGAAACTGCACCCATAATGGTGCAGGACTAGGAAGCCATCTCTATAGCATCACCATGAGTTGAAGCCTCACTCAAAGGCAACTAACAACAATGCCTGATTTTGCTGCTGTCAGAGCCAACACCAGTATTTTCTGAATCAGGTGTTATTTATTATACTTTAATTGGGTTTTATTATACTTTACCTAGTATGGTACCCTTCTCCAGGGACAGGTCCCTCCTAATAATTTGTCCACAATTCATGAGATGTAATCATGCCATCATTGTTCTAAGGAGCATTCTGGCTGTATTGTATTCACATTTGTTTATTCTTCTGGTAGCTCATTGTACATTCAATATTCTTCATCAACATCATAATTCAAATACATTAGTTCTTTCTTACTCTTCCTTGTTCATTGTCTATCTTTCACATACATATGAGATGGCTGAAAATACCGTGGCTTGGATCTGGTTCACCTTAGTCCTCAGAGGACATCTTTGTTTTTTAAACACTTTAAATATGTCTTTTTTTTAGCATATTTGCCCAATGCAATACTTTGTTTGATTTCTTGACTGCTGCATCCATTGGTGTTAATTCTGAATTCAAATAAAATGAATTCTTGACAATTTCAGTATTTGCTTTATTTAGTATGATGTTTCTTATTGGTGCTGTTGTGTGCATTTTTGTCCCCTTTATGTTTAGGTGGAATCCATACTGAAGATCAAGTCTTTGATCTTCACTAATAAGTTCTTCAATCCTTCTCACTGTCAACAAGTAATGTTGTATCATCTGCATATTGCTGGTTGTTAATGAGTCCTCCTCTAATCCTGATACCACATCCTTTTTCACATAGTCTAGTTTCTCAGATTATTTGCTCTGTATATAGATTGCTAAGTATGGTGAAAATATACCACCCTCATATATATCTTTCTGGATTTTAAACTATCCTGTATCCCTTTGATTTGTTTAAACTGCCCTTCAGTCTATGTATAAGTTCCTCATGAGCACAATTAAGTGTGCTGGTATTCCCATTCTTCTCAGTGTTATCTCTAATTTGTTACAATCCACACTGTTGAATGCCTTTGTATAGTTAATAAGACACAGGTAAACATCTTCCTGGTGTTCTCTGTTTTCAGTCAAGATCCATCTGATGTCAGCAATGAAAACCTTCTTTGTACTTTCTCTTCTGATTCTGGCTTGAATTTCTGATAGTTCTCTGTCAATGTATTGCTACAACCATTTTTGAATTAACTTAATCAAGAATTTACTTACATTTTTAGATGATGCTGGAAGTTGTGCAAATAGTATTTCACATACCAGCAGGGTTGCCCACAATGGACAGGTTTATGCGGACCTGCCAGAGTAAAACTAATCAAGAGGGACCTGACAATATACCTCTTAAAAAAATAAATAAATAAAATAAAAATGGCAGTGGAAACTTTATTAATAGCAGCAGAATTAATGTTTGTCTGATATCGTGCTGGAAGATGAAACTCTCAGGTTAGAAGGCATTCAAAATACAACCAAAGAAAAGCTACCTCTCTAAGTAGAGTCAATTTTAATGATGTGGGTGAAATAAAGTTGATGTGATCTTCATTTGCTGATGTGACATGAATCAAAATGGAAATAAACAGCTACAAATATCCAGTAATGGTAAGACCATGGAATGTATGAAGTATCAATCTAGGAAAATTGGAAGTCATCAAAAACAGAATAGAATACATAAATATCAATATCTTAGGCAATTGTGAGCTGAAATGAACTGGTATTGGCCATTTTGAATCAGACAGTCATATTGTCAACTACGCTAGGAATGAAAAACTGAAGCAGAATGGTATTGCATTCACTGTCAAAAAGATCATTTCAAGATCTATTCTGAAATACAATGATGTCAGTGATAGGAAAATATCCATACCCTTACAAGGAAGACTATCTAATACAACTATTATTCATATATACATTCCAACCATTAATGAAAAAGATGTAGATATTGAAGATCATTACCAACTGTTGCAGTCTGATCAAACATGAAACCAAGTTACATTGATAATTATTTATGAATGGAACGGAAAAGTCAGAAACAAAGAATATTTGGAGTTCAAAAATACAGTCTTGGTGATAGAAACAATGCTAGAAATTGCCATGATAGAAATTTGGAAGACTAACAACTTCTTCATCGCAAATGCTTTTTTGTTTGTTTGTTTTTCAACAACATGAATGATGACTATACAGGTAGACATTGCCAAATGGAATATGCAGGAATCAAATAGAGAAATGATTCAAACCATGAATTACATCTGTATAAACAGATGATGAGGAAGCTCACTAACATTAATCAGAAGGCACCCAGGGGCTGACTGCAGAATAGACCATTAACTGCTCATACACATCTTCAAGGTGAGGGTGAGGAAAATTAAAACAAATCCATGTAATCCAAAATACAACTTTGACTATGTCCCACCTGAATTTGGAGACCATCTGAAAAATAGATTTGATGCATTGAATGCTAATGATTGAAGATCAGAGTAGTTGATGGATGAAATCAAGGGCATCATATGTGAAGAAAGTAAAAGGTCATTTAAAAGATGGGATAGAAAGAAAAGACAAAAATAGAGGTCATAAGACACTCTGAAACTTGCTATTCAACATAAAGTAGCTAAAGCAAATGGAAGAAATAATGGAGTAAAAGAGCTAAACAGAAGATGTAAAAGGCAGCTCAAGAACACCAAGTAAAGTATCTTCAAAGATCTGAAGTTAGAAAACCAAAGGGGAAGAACATCCTTGACATTTCTCAAGCTGAAAGACGTAAAGAAAAAATTCAAACCTCAAATTGGTATAAATGAAGGGATTTATGAGCAAGAAACATCAAAGTAAGATGGAAGGAATACACAGTTATCGTACCAAAAAGAATTGGTCAATGTTCAACTATTTCAGTAGGTAACATATGATTAAGAACTAATGTTATGTAAGAAATAAGTCCAAGTTGCACTGACATCTTTAGTGAAAAACAAGGCTCCAAGAATTGATGGAATATCCATTGAGATGTTTCAGTAAACAGATGCAGGACTGGAGACACTCATTCATTTATGCCAAGAAATTTGTAAGCCAAGAGACTGAAAGAGATTGATATTTGTGCCCATTGCAGATAAACATGATCCAGCATAATGCAGAACTTGTTGAACAACATCATTAATGTCACACACAAGTAAAATTTTGCTGAAGATAATTAAAAAATGGTTGCAGCAGTATATTGATAGGGAACTGCTAGAAATTCAAGCCAGATTCAAAAGAAGATGTGGAATGAGGGATATCACTGGTGATGTCAGATGGATCTTGGCTAAAAAATAAGAATACCAGAATCATATTTACCTGTGCTTTATTGACTATGCAAATGAATTTGACTGTGTGTAACATAACAACTTACAGATAACGTTGTAAAGATTGGGAATTTCAGAAAACTTAATTGTGCCTATGAGGAGCACAATTATGTGAATTGAATATAGACCAAGAGGCAGTGATTCAAACAGAACAAGGTGTATTGTGTGGACTAAAACAAGGAAAGATATGTGTCAGGGTTTTATCTTTCTACCATACTTATTCTGTCTGTATGATGAGTAAATATCCTAGAAACTGCATGATATGAAGAAGAATACAGCTTCAGGATTGGAGGAAGACTCATTAACAACCTCCAATATGTAGACTAAAACCTTTAGTATGGATTACATCTCAACAAAAAGAAGACAAAATTTCTCACAATTGGACCAAAAGACATGATAAATGGAGAGGAGTGGCTGGTGGGTTTGAATTGCCAGCCTTCTGGTTAGCAGTCAAATGCCGCCAGAGTTCCCCTTCTGGTTTTGGTTTTGGACCAAAAAATGTGATAAATGGAGAAAAGTTTGAAGTAGTCAGGAATTTCATTTCACTTAGATCTACCATCAACACTTGTGGAAGTAGCAGTCAAGAAATCAGAGGATCTATTGCACTGGGCAAATCTGCAAAAGACCTCTTTAAAGTTAAGGATCAAAGACATCACTTTGAAAACTAAGATGTGCCTGAACCAAGCCATGGTATTTTCAGTATCATCATATGCATGTGAAAGCTGGACAAAGAATAAGGAAGACTCCTGAAGAACTGATGCATTTGAGTTGTGGTGTTGGTGAAGAATACTGAATCTGACCTGGAAGAAGTACAGCCGGAAAACTCCTTAGAAGCAACAATGGCTAGACTCAGTCTCAAATATTTTGGTCATGTTGTTAGAAGGGACCAGTGTCTGGAGAAGGGTATCATGACTGATAAAGTACAAGGTCAGCGAAAAAGGGAAGACCCTCAACGAGTTGAATTGATACAGTGTCTGCAACAATGGGCATAACAAGTATTGTGAGATGGTACATGCCCAGGCAGTGTTTGGTTCTGTTGTACGTAGGGATGCTGTGAGTTGGAGCCAACCTGATGGCACCTAACAGCAACAACAATAATTATAAATTACTAAAGGTAAATTCTCAAAATCTTAAAGCCTCAAACACCTTCAAATAATTTTATTTTTTCCTTGACTCTTTATCCCACTAACACAATTAATTTTGTATTTGCATTTCTAATTATTATGCTTAATAAAACCATATTTTAATTTATTCATTAATAACACATCTTCCTGCTTTTATAAAGAGTATATTAAAGTATGTTTTGCAAAATCTTTAACTCATTTTTTGTAGTGATTCTCATTAATATAAAATATTTAAACTTCTACATTTTAAGATTTTTGCTTGAAATTTTCTGTATGTATACTCAAAGTGGGAATTTATTTTTCTGTTCAACAATATGATTAAGTTCCCACTAGGTACTTAGGATAGTTCCATATAAAAAGGGTACAATGGCATGTCTTTAATCCTTTAGATCTTGCATTTTTGTGTTAGATAAAAATAAACAAGTGACTAGACATATAAACTAGAGTAAGTCATAATATAAAGAAAATAAAATGAGAAGATATGATAGTCTGAGGTGGTAGAATGTGCAAGAGTAGATTTTAAAGACAGGGAAATGTCAGTGGAATAATTCATAGCAGGCACACTAGGGGTTAATTCATGCAGTAATTGTAGATATTGATCAGGATTTTGCAAACAAAAGAGCTAGAAATACTAAGTTATTTTTAAAAGCATAGGGAAGTGCTATGTCTTATAAGAACAGATTTTGGAGAGCAAGAATGAAATAAGAAACACAAATTAAGAGGAAAAAGCTACACTTCTGGTACAGAAGACAATTTTTTTCAAAATAAAGAAAATGTTTGACCTAACCTGATGGCAGCTAACAATAACAACTTAGAGCCAAATCAATTTTGGAAGGGATTCAAAATGTGAGTGGAGTGACTAGCACAGTGTGAGTTCCTCAATTTTTTTGAAGCTTTATCCCACATCTGCCTGAAGTCATGGAGGTGGCAATATTGCTGGGGTGACTAAAACTCCAATAGAAAGTCCAGGGGATCAGAACAAAACACTGGGACAATGAGGTTATCTGAGAAGAGGATCACAGAGGGGAGAGAACAGAAACTCCAAATGGTTTTTAAAGTCAATCTAAATATTTGATTAACCCCCTGAATCATGAGAGTCATGTGAGACAAACTGAAAGCATCTTGTACCTAAGGCTCAACTGACCTAACCATGATCAAAGCTATCAGTCACCTTAGCTATCACAGGTAATTTCAGTGTAATCAAGTTAATTCCCTGACAAGCAAAAACATCAACAAACTTCAGAGTGGTATAAGAAAATCTAGAGTTTCCACAACATAATACTTAGCAATCTCCAGAGCAGATTCTAAATTATTCAACATAATAAGTTACAGTAATTTAACCTAGACAGAAACCAACATAAAATGATGCAGATACAGGAATTATCAGACAAAAACCCTCAGTGAAATAAAATCTCATCAGAAATAGAAAATAAAAAAGAACAAAATGTGCATTTAGTTACTGAAAAATATATGCAAATAATAAAATATATTGCAGCCTTTAAAATGACTATGTCTGAAGAAGTAAGGCCAGAATTCTCCTTAGAAGCAAGAACGGTGAGACTTTGTCTCACATAATTTGGCATATTATCAGGAGGGATCTGTTCTTGGAGAAGGACATTGTATTTGGTTAAGTAGATGTTGATGTTAGGTGCCATTGAGTTGGTTCTGACTCATAGGGACCCTATGTACAATGGAATGAAACACTGGTTGGTCCTGCACAGTCCTCACAATTCTCTTATGCTTGAGCCCATCATTGCAGCCACTGTGTCAATCGATCATGTTGAGGGTCTTTCTCTTCTTTGCTGACCCTCTACTTTACCAAGCATGATGTCCTTCTCTAGGGAATGGTCCCTTTTGACAAGATCACCAAAGTAGATGAGACGAAGTTTGGCCATTCTCACTTCCAAGGAGTATTCTGGCCGCACATCTCTCAGGACAGATTTGTTCTTTCATCTGGCAGTCTATGGTACTTTCAGCATTCTTTGCCAACATGAAAATTCAAAGACATCAACTCTTCTTCTGTCTTTCTTATTCATTGTCCAGCTTTCACATGTATATGAGGACACTGAAAATACCATGGCTTGGATCAGGCGCACCTTAGTGTTCAAAGCAACATTTTTGCTGTTCAGCATTTTAAAGAGGTCTTTTGCAGCAGTTTAGCCCATACAATATGACATGTGATTTGCTCATTGATGCTTGCTTGGGAGTTGACTGTGGAGCCAAGTAAAAAGAAATCTTTGACAACTTCAATTTATCCTTTTATCGTGATGTTTCTTTTTGGTTTCTTATTGGTGGTGAGGATTTTTGTTTTCTTTATGTTGAGATGTAACCCGTACTGAAGGCTATGGTCTTTGATCATCAGTTAGTGCTACAACTCTTTTTCCCCTTCGGCAAGAAAGGTTGTGTCATATGCATATCTGAGGTTGTTGATGAGTCTTCCTTCAATCCTGATGCTGAGTCCTTCTTCATATAGTCCATCTTCTTGGATTATTTGCTGAGCATACTGACTGAGCATACAGACTATGGTGAAAAGATACAACCCTGACACATGCCCTTCCTGATTTTAAACCATGCAGTATCCCCTCATTCAGTTCAAACAACAGCCCTTGAATGTCTTTGCATAGTCAATAAAATACAGGTAGGCCTCTTTCTAGTATTCTTTACTTTCAAGTTAGATCTATCTGACATCAATAATGGCATTCCTTGCTCCATGTCCTCTTTTGAATCCAGCTTGCATTTCTGGAAGTTCCCTGTCAATATACTACTGAAATCATTTTTGAAATATCTTCAGCAAGATTTTACTTGCATGAAATAGTAATGATATTGTTTGAAAATGTCCACCTTCTGTTGGATCACCCTTCTTTGGAATGGGCACAAATATTGATCTCTTCCAGTCAGTTGGCCAGGTTGCTCTCTTCCAAATTTCTTGGCATAAACAAATTAACACCTCCAGTGCTACATTCGTTTGTTGAAATATCTCAGTGTTTCATTTCCTGGAGCCTTGTTTTTCAACAATTCCTTCAGTATAGCTTGAAATTCTTCCTTCAATACTATTGGTTCTTTATCATATGCTACCTCCTAAAATAGTTAGACATTAATGAATTCTTTTTGATACAGTAACTCTGTGTATTGCTTTCATCTTTGTTTGCTATTTCCTGTATCATTCATATTTTGCCCATAGAATTCCTCAGTATTATAAGTTGTGGGTTGAATTTGCTCTTCAGTTCTATCAGCTTGAGAAATGCCAAGCATGTTAAGGAGACAGATCAAAAGAGAAACACCCTCAATGTGATGGACAAAAATAGGGTCAAACAAAGTAAAAATTGTGAGGATGATGCAGGTCCAGGCAGCATTTCATTCTGTTGTACACAGAATTACTATGAGTTGGAAATGACTCTGTGATACCTAACAATAACAACAATACTTGCTCTATGTTCACCAATATGAAACAATATCTAAGATACAGACAGCAAAAAAATGCAGAACAATGTTTAAGATTAGACATTATTTTCATGTTGCTGTGTCCCACTGAGTTAATTCTTACTCATAACCCATGGCATTGAGTTTATTCCAACTCATAGTGACTCTATATGACAGAATAGAATTGACTCATAGATTGCCTCCAAAGCTGTAAATCATTACAGAAGCAGAATGCCTCATCTTTCTCCCACAGTGGCTGGTGGTTTCAAACTATAGATATTTTGGTTAATAGTCAAATGCTTTAACGACTGTGCCACCAGGGCTCCTTATTCTCACTCAAAGCAACGCTGAAAGACAGTGTAGAACAGTCCTGTAGGATTATCCAGGCTATAATTTTTTGTGGAATAAGGTCACTATGTCTTTATGTCCGATGTGTTTGGTACATGTATTTCATATACTTAGTGAAAATATTTATTTGTATTAAATATCACTGGAAAGATACTGGATAAAATAGTACTACTGTCTGAGTGGGGTAAGTGGTTTGTGGTCAACTGCTAACCTAAAGGTCAGTGGATGGAACCCATGTAGTGGCTTTGCAGAAAAAAGTGTAGTGATTTTCTTCTATAAAGACTACATTCAAGAAAACCCTAAATAGCAGTTCTATTCTATAGCTCACTGGGTCACCATGAGTTGGAGGCTGAGTTGATGTTAACTAACAACAACATTAGGAATAAAACTAACTAGAGGATGAGATATTTAAAGGAAAAGTACTTTTACATATACATCTTTTATAATTTTAGAAATTCATACTGTGTGCCTACATTCAAAAATTAACTAATTGAATTAAATACTACATTATTTGACATTTTGAAAAAGTATCTTCAAATGTAATTGGGGTAAATTATGCTGGAAGCCAAGTATAACAAGGTAGGAAACTTACCCTAGACTGGCATTCTGTGTTGTTCTTAGGTGACTTCAAGTTGCTCCTGACTCATGGCAACCCTATAACGGACTGAAACACTGTGCAGTCCTGCACCATCCTCACAATCCTTGCTATGCTCATTATTGTAGCCACTGCATCAATCCATCTCATTGAGGGTCTTTCCCTTTTTCTCTGATTCCCTACTTTACATAGGATTACATCCTTCTCCAGGGAATGGTCCCTTCTGACAACTTGACCAAAGTAGATGAGATGAAGTCTGACCATTCTCAATTTTAAGGAATATTTCAACTCCATTTCATCTAGGATGTATTTGTTCATTCTTCTGTCATTCCAAGATATTTGTAGTATTCTACACCAATACCACAAATTCAAAAGCATAAATTCTTCTTTGGTCTTCCTTACTCATTGTCCAGCTTTCACATGCTTATGTGGCAAATGAAAATAGTGAAGCTTGGGTTAGGCACACCATAGCCTTCAAAATGACATCTTTGATCTTCAACAGTTTACAATAGTCTTTTGCAACATATTTGCCCAGTGCAATATGACATTTGATTTCTTGACAGCTGCTTCCATAGCTGTTGATTGTGGATTCATGTAAAATGAAATCTTTGACAACTTAAAATTTTCTCCATTTACCGTGATGTTGTTTATTGGTCCAGTCATGAGGATTTTTGCCTGAAAGCAAAGAATACCAGAAAGATGTTTACTAGTGTTTTATTGACTATGCAAAAGCACTCAACTGTATGGAGCATAACAAATTATGGATAACATAGAGAAGAATGGGAATTCTAGAAATTTGATTGTTCTCATCAAGAACCTGTACATAGACCAGAAAACTGTTGTTCAAATAGAACAAGGGGATACTGCATGATTTAAAATCAGGAACAGAGTGTGTCAGGCTTGTATCCTTTCACCATACTTACTCAATTTGTATGCTGCACAAATAATCCGAGAAGCTGGACTATATGAAGAAGAATGTGGCATCAAGATTGAAGGAAGACTCTTTAACAACCTGAGATACACAGATGACACAACTTTGCTTGCTGAAAGTGAGGATGACTTGAAGCACTAACTGATGAAGATCAAAGACTTCAGTCTGCAGTATGGATTACATCTCAACACAAAGAAAACAAAAATCCTCACAACTAAAGCAATAAGTACCATCACAATAAATGTAGAAAAGATTGAAGCTGTTAAAGACTTCATATTATTTTGTTCCACAATCAACACCAGTGGAAGAAGCAGGCAAGACATCACATGACGTATTGCACTGGGCAAATTTGCTGCAAAAGACCTTTTTCAAGTGCCGAAGAGCAAAGATGTCTCCTTGAAGACTAACGTGTACTCAACCCAAGCCATGGTATTTTCAATTGCCTCATATACATGTGAGAACTAGACAACTAACAAGGAAGACCAAAAAACAGTTGATGCTTTTGAGTTGTGGTGTTGGCAAAGAATAGTGGAAGAATGAACAGATCTGTCCTGGAAGAATACAGCCAAAATATTCCTTGGAAGTGGGAATGTCCAGATTTCATCTCACCTACATTAGTCATGTTGTTAGAAGGGACCACTCCCTGGAGAAGGATACCAAGCTTCGTAAAGTAGAGGGTCAGCAAAGAAGGGGGACACCCTCAATGACACGGATTGACACAGTTGCTGCAATGATGGGCTCAGGTATAGCAAGGATTGTGAGGCTGTGGCAAAGGACTGGGCAGTGTTTTGTCCTGTTGTATATTGTTGTTTTATATAGGGTCTTTATGAGTCAGAAGCAACTTAATGGCACCTAACAGCAAAGTGAAAATATGCATTAGGGTTTTTTTTTTTTTTTAATCTTTTATGTTCTTTGCAGATTTTGTCTCACCTACTTTGGTCTTGTTGTCAGAAGAGGCTATTCCTTGGAGAAGGATATTACACTTGGTAAAGTAGAGGGTCAGCCAAAAAGGGGACGATCCTCTATAAGTTGGATTATTGGCACAGTGGCTGCAACGATGGGCTCAAACATAGCAAAGATTGTGAGGTCAGTGCAGTGCTGGGCAGTGTTTCGTTCTGTTGTACACAGAGTCTTTATGAGTCAGGGCTGATTTGAAGCCATCTAACAAAAACAACAATAACCTATATTCATTGCAGGTACTTTGTATGAATTAATTATGGTCTATTATTTTTTCTTAATTTTATTTAAACAACTAATGAGATGTTACCAGAAATAATTAATTTTAATGTCTGAAATGAAATGACCACTTTATGACCATTATTGTTATATATTTATTTTGTGTATGTTTATGCTTTTCATGATTACATTATTTATAAATACAATGTTATTAGTTCCACAAATATTGCTTCTCTGTGTAACATAATTTTTGTTTAATCAAAAGAGGCATGTTAGTAATTTTATGTGCCTGATTTTATTACTGTACTTATCTTGCCATAGGGAGAAAACAATGTAAAGGAATGTGCATATACCATTAACTTTTATAATCTTTAAAAATTATCTCCAGCTATGACTAACAAGGAGAGTATTATTTTATTCTTAGTGCTACCTAAGGATGAAAATATGTGGAAAAATGAAAATTAGCACAGAGAATAATATAAAATGACCATGTTTTATAAACTATTAAAACCAGCTGAATATGACTTACAATTATTAGCAGAATAGGGTTAAGGATAATTGTATGATATGCATAGTTGCACTCTTGAAATCCACTTGTGGTTGTTGTTATGTGCTGTCAAGTCAGACCCGACTCATATTGACCCCTCCTTGGGTTTCCGAGGCGGTATCACTACGGAAGTAGATTGCCCAACCTTCCTTCCGAGGAGTGGCTGCTGGGTTAGAACCGCCAGCCTTCTGGTTGGCAATAAAGTGCCTTAGGCATTAGGCTACCAGAGTTCCCAAAATCCACATAGTGGCACTATTTGAGAATTCAGTGTTAGCAGCAAATCTCACCAAACTGTTTTCTGCATCAGTTGAGGTGTATCTTCCATAATTCTTAAGGCACAGAGAAAAGGGTAAGCTCTAGGTTTTAAGAACTTGTTTTGGACTCCTTTCAAATATTCTTTAAAATTTCACTCCTTTCCAGCACACTATTATTAAGGTCTTGTAAAAAATAAATAAATAAATAAATAAATAAATATGTACAATATATATATAATATATATATATATAATATATATAAAGGAACTTAATAATTTGAGAACCACAAGCTATATAGCTTGTGATTCTCAAACAAATTATTAAGTTCCTTTATTGAAAAAAAATGTGTAATCATACACTAGGAGATACATGTTCTTGATTGAGAATATGAATGCTTATATATGAGTGTGTTTGGAGGAGGCAATATTTAAAAAAAATGCTCAAAAAACTAGGGCAAAATTAATTTTTCTGATCATTAATAAGTAAAATATTGCTGCTTTTTGGTCATCATTTTAAATTGGTGAAGCACATTTAAGTAATATGTGGTTAACAAATGTGCTTCATATATTAAAATGATGCCCTGAAAAACATAGCAATATTTTTCTTATTAATGATCAGGAAAATTAATTTTGCCCTAGTTTGAGTACATGATATGCTTTGATTCCACTCTCACATTCCACTTCTGGTCCCAACATTGACCTAATCCATTAAGTAATCATTAGTATTATTTTTGTAGCACTGAGACAGTGTTCAATCTTCATCTCTTCACCAGAGACACTCATCACAGAAATCCCCAAGAGACTGACTGTAATATAAGATATTCATTAGATTTTCATTTCTAACAGTTCTTTCTCCTACCTTTTCTTCCCCAGTGAAATAAAAGTTCATCCTAGGGCTAGGTGTTAATCTAAACCTTTCTTTATTATAAAGAAGGTTTATAATTCACAAGGTTTATTAAAAAGCATTTAACTCCAAATAACTGTACTATATTTTTATGTAGATGACATGTGTGTTATATGGATTTTGCAAACTGTACAACCTCCTCATGCATTAGTTTCCCATGTGCATTATGCATACTACATGCATGTGAATTTTATTGATGAATATACAGTACATACTGACAGTTATGTGTGAAAATTTAGTATGTATTTACTCATGTAGAACAATATGTATTAACATCTGTTTCCTTAAGCAGTTGTGTAACTAAATATTATATGAGAGGATGAATTGACCACTTGTTGCACTGGCAGGCTGTTATTCTTTAGAATTTTTTCCTTAGAAATTAAAAAAAAAAATCCCTATTATAAAATCTTAAATACTAAAAACTCAGAACATTGATTCCCCTTTGTATTCCAAGCTATTTACAAGCTTATTGTTCTTTCTGTTCACATGTTTAGAAATATGTAAGATAATATCCAAGATAATATTTCGTATCTGTTTAATGAGTCTCTAAGATCTACTATTACTGTTGTTGCTGTTAGGTTGATTGAGTCGTTTCTGACTCATAGCGACCCCATGCACAGCAAAACGAAACACTGTCTGATCCCCCGCCAGCTCCATGATCCTTGCTATACTTGAGCTCACTCTCACAGCCACCTTTTCAACCCATCTTGTCGAAGGCCTTCCACTCTTTCGATGACCCTCCACCTTACCAAGCATGACATCCTTCTCCAGGGAATGGTCCCCTTTGACAACATGACCAAAGTAGGTTAGACGAAGTCTGGCCATCTTGCTTCCAAGGAGCACCTCAGCTGCATTTCCTCCAGGACAGATCTATTAGTTCTTTTAGCAGTCCATGGTACTTTTCAGCATTCTTTGCCAGCACCATAACTCAAAAGCATTAACTCTTCTTCAGTCTTCCTTATTCATTGTCCAGCTCTCAAATGCATATGAGGTGATTGGAAATATTATAGCCTATGCCAGGCACATCTTAGTCCTTAAGGAGACATCCTTGCTCCTCAGCACTTGAAAGAGTTCCTTCGCAGCTGACCTACCCAGTGCTACATGCAGTCTAATGTCCTGACTGCTGCTTCCATTGGCGTCGATTATAGAACCAAGCAACGTGGATTCTTTGACACCTCAATCTTTTCTCCATTTATTGTGATGCTGCTTATTGGTCCAGTTGTAAGGATTTTTGTCTTCTTTATATTGAGCTGTAATCCATAATGCAGACTATATTCCTCAGTCTTCATCAGTAAGTCATCCTCACTTTCAGCAAGCAAAGTTGTATCATCAACGTATCTCAGGTTTTTAATGATTCTTCCTCCAATCTCGATGCCACATTTTTCACATACAGTCCAGCTTCTTGGATTATTTGCTCAGCATATAGAGTGAATAAGTATGGGGAAAGAACGCAACACTGACACACTCCCTTCTTGATTTTAAACCATGTAGTGTCCCCTTGTTCTGTTTGAATGACAGTCTCCTGGTCTACATACAGGTTCCTCGTGAGTACAATCAAGCATTC
>NW_006921978.1:2810603-2814991 GCF_000298275.1 Orycteropus afer afer | reverse complement strand
CATACTTGTACATTCCATGTTCCAATTATTAATGCATGTTTGCCACTGTTTTTCCTCAAATTTTGCAAAACCTAGGTAAAGATATTCAGGGACAAGCTGGTGTCTATTACATCATAATTTACAGTAACACATATAACCACACAAGCAGGCAGTTAAACCCTGCTCAGGCCAAAGGTCAGTGCAGTCTTCAAATTTAGTGGGAAGTAGGGGGAAAAGAAGAGAAAGAGAGGGAGTAATTGAGTAAACTAGAGCTAGGCTAGAACACATCTCCAACAAAGACTAAGTATGGACAGAGCTCCTTTATTACAGAGGATCCAGGCATGCATCCGTTTGGAAAAATTCCTAGAATTCAGGACAGCATTACATATATCTTAGTCTAAGACAGAGGACTTTTGGAAACATTTGGACTTCACTTTGGGACATCAAAAATCTTAGTAAATGGAGCTCTGGTAGCATAGTGCCTAAGGTACTAGATTGATAACCAGAAGGCTGGTGGTTCAAACCCACCAGCCACTCCTCAGAAGGAAGGTTGGGCAATCCTACTTCTGTAGTGATAGTGCCTCGGAAACCCAAGGAGGTGTCTCTATGAGTCAGGGCCAAGTCAACGGCACATAACAATAACAACAACATGTTCTTTAAATCCTTCCAGATCAATGTCACTCATATGTGAGGCACAGAAACCATGAGCTGTCTGCAAACTTGTTCTGACCCACAGTGAAATAAGTACAGAAGTGAGGGTAGTTATTTAAAACAGATACTTGCAAACTATAGTCCATGACTAACTTCCTGCTCTTGTAAATAAAGTTTTGATGGAGCATATCCACAAAAACAATATATATGATATTACATATTGCCTATGGCAACTTTTGAACTACAATAACAGAGTTGGTAGTTGCCTCAGACACTATTTGGCCCACATTGCTAAAAATATGTACCACCTAGCCCTCTAAAGAAAAAACTTTCCCAACTCTTGCTCCCTACACTTACCCCACTTAGAAATACTGATAGAATTTTGATGTGACTGTAACATCCATGCATGTGGTCATTGTTGTAATGATTTAATTTATTGTTTTAATTAGTCTGCACAGGAGCGGCACAGGAAAAGCAGAAAGTGTCTAACAAGTGCTGTTCTGGATCAGATCTATTTCATGACACAGCAAATCCCTTCATAAAAATCACTTTGTTTTGAGCACACTGTGTTGATGTTAATTGCTTAATATTAAATCAAAAGATGAGTCAAACTTGTCCTCTGGCTTGCTTGCATTTTTCCAATGCTTTGTTTTTGTCCCAATAATACTTTGTTATCAATTGTGATGTGGAAACAGATTTTTTTTATACCAAAATAAACCTGCTTTATAACGGATTTTCCAAGTTATATACTGTGTTTGAGTAAGATTCTAGATCTTAAAGGGTGCCATTACTGTACAAATTTTACAGAAGCTGCATATAAATTGTGTTTTTTGGGTTGTTTATTTGTTTTCTAAATTAAAAGCTACCAAACTTGAATAAGAGCAGCATAGATCAAATGGAAACTTTTCATTTACTTTAAAAAAAATCTGGTGTAATTTTTATTATCAACCCTCTGTTCACTTTACCTACAGACATTATTATTTATAAAATAATATTAAAATTAATTTTCACCAAAAAGTTGCTGTTCCTCTAGCTAAGGGCTATAAATAGTAAAAAGTACTTGCAAATCAGCATAAAACATTCTATTGTGTTACTTTATCAGTGTAATAAAAGACAAAATAGATTTTAAAATGTGTTAAGATATTACTAAAAAGTCAATGGGTGATGCAAATAGTTAAGCACTGGCTACCAGCCAAAAAGTTGCTGTTTCAAACACATCCAGAGGGCCCTCAAAAGAAAGGCCTTTAAAAATACTCTTGATGCACATGAGGTTGCCATGAATCAGATTTGATTCCATGGCAACTAACAACAACATTCACACAAAAAAAAATTACTTGTAAAAAAAAAAAAACTAAGTCTCATTTATTGTACCAATATTAACTTCGTACTGTGGATATCATACTATAATTAATCAAGACAATATTACTGAAATAATCTGGATAATGAGTACATACAATGTCCCTGTAGATTTCATTTATTTATTGTGAAACTATTGTGAAACCCACCAGCCACTCCTTGGAAGGAAGGTTGGGCAATCTACTTCCCTAGTGATACTGCCTTGGAAACCCAAGGAGGGGCCGCTATGAGTCAGATCCAACTCCACAGCAGTGTGTTTGGCTTTTTTTAAAATTGTTATTTCAAAATTAAAAGCTAAAAAGAAAGTTAAGTTTCTTGAACTAAATTGGATTGTTTTAATAAAACTTAGTTATGAGTACCACTACTCATCTGTCAGTTTGTCATACTGTGGTGGCTTGAGTGTTGCTATGAGGCTGGAGGATATGCCACCGATATTTCAAATACCAGCAGGGCCACCCATGGTGGACAGGTTTCAATGAAACTTCCAGACTAAGACAAACATGGAAGAAGGAACAGGCCATACACTTCTCAAAGAATGCTCAAGTGAAAATTTTATGAATATCAGTGAAACACTGTCTGATATATTACTGGAAAACTTTAAACAGTCTTGAAACTTTGTTTGATGTAGTGTCAGAAGAGAAAAACATCAGGTGAGAAGACATTCATAATATCACTGGGGAAGAGCTGCCTACTCAGAGTAGGGCTGACCTTAATGATGTGGATGGAATAAAGCTTTTGGGACCTCTAATTGCTGATGTGGCAGTACTCAAAATGAGAAGAAACAGCTACAAACATCCATTAATAATTGGAACATAGAATGTATGAAGTATGAGTCTAGGAAAATTGGAAGTTCTCAAAAATACAATAGAACTCTTAAAAATCAGTACTCTAAGCAATAGTGCACTAAACATTTCACCATACTTATTCAATCTATATACTGAGCAAAAAAATCTGAGAAGCTGGATGATATGAAGAAGAATGTGGCATCAGGATTGGAGGAAGAATCATTAACAACTTGCTATATGCTGATGATACAAATTTGCTTGCTGAAAGTGAGGATGATTTGAAGCACTTACTGATGAAAATTGAAGACTATAGTCTGCAGTATGGATTACATCTCAATATAAAGAAAACAAAAATCCTCACAACTGGACATATGAGCAGCATCACAATAAATGGAGAAAAGACTGAAGTTGTCAAAGACTTCAGATTGCTTGGTTCTACAATCACCATCAATGGAAGCAACAGTCAGGACATCAGAGGATGTATAGCACTGGGCAAGTTGGCTGCAAAGGACCTCTTTCAAGTGCTGAGGAGCAAAGCTATTTCCTTGAGGACTAAGGTGCACCTGACACAAACCATGATATTTTTAGTCACTTCATATGCATGTGAGAGCTGGACAAGGAATAAGGAAGACCAAAGAAAAATTGAAGCTTTTGAGTTGCTGGCAAAGATTGCTGAAAATACCATGGAGTGCTAAAAGAACTAACAAATCTGTCCTGGAGGAAGTGCAGCCAGAATGCTCTTTGGAAGCTAGAATGGCCAAACTTCATCCCACCTACTTTGGTCATGTTTTCAGAAGGGACTGCTCCCTGGAGAAGATGTTGTGCTTCATAACATGGAGGGTCGAAAAAAGAGAGGGAGGCCCTGAATGAGATAACTTGACACAGCGGCTTCAGTGATAGGCTCAAGTATAGCAAGGATTGCGGAGCTGGCATGGGAGCAGGCAGTGTTTCATTCTGCTGTACATAGGGTCTCTTTGAGTCAGAGACGACACAACATCCCCTAACAACAACAAATGCACTAAAATGGACTGGTTTTGGTCATTTTGAATCAGACAACCACCAGATCTACTATTCAGGGAATGACAAATTGAACAGGAATGGTATGGCATTCATCATCACAAAAATGTTTCAAGATCTATCCTGAAATACAATGCTGTCAGTGATAAGATAATGCCCATATGCCTACTAGGAAGATGAGTTAATATGACTATTATTTAAATATATGCACCAACCACCAAAGCCAAAGATAAGGAAATTGAAGATTTTTACCAAATTCTGCAGTCTGAAATTGACCAAACATGAAATCAAGATGTGTTGATTATCATTGGTGATCAAAATGCAAAAGTTGGAAACAAAGAAGAATCACCAGTAGTTGGAAAATTTGACCTTGGTGATGGAAATAACACTGGAGATCACATGATAGAATTTCACAAGACCAGTGACTTAATTCATTGCAATTACCTTTTTCAACAACATAAATGATGGCTATAGGTGAACTTTGCCAGATAGAGCACACAGGAATCAGATCAACTACATCTGTGCAAAGAGGTGATGGAGATGCTCAGTATCTTCAGCCAAAACAAGAGCAGGAGCTGATTGTGGAACCAACCATCAACT
>NW_006921978.1:2807048-2809758 GCF_000298275.1 Orycteropus afer afer | reverse complement strand
AAATCTTACTGATGATAATTCAAAATGGTTGCAGCAACATATTAACAGAGAACTTCTGGAAATGCAAGCTGGATTCAGAAGAGGATGTGAGGTGAGGGATATCATAGCTGATGTCAGATGGATCTTGGCTGAAAACAAAGAATACTAGAAAGATGCATGCGTTTTATTGACTATGCAAAACATTCAACTGTGTGGGTAATAACAAATTATAGATAACATTAAGAAGAATAGGAATTCCATGAGGAACATGTACATAGACCTGGAGGCTGTCCTTCAAAACAGAACAAGAGGATATTGCATGGTTGAAAATCAGGAACAGAGTGTGTCAAGGTTGTATCCTTTCACCGTAGTTATTAATTCTGTATGTTGTGCAAATAATCCCAGAAGCTGGACTATATGAAGAAGAACATGGTATCAGGATTGGAGGAAGCCTCATTAACAACCTGAGATGTGCAGACGAGACAACTTGGTTTGCTGAAAGTGAGGATGACTTGAAGCACTTAGTGGTGATGAAGACTATAGTTTGCAGTAAAGATTACACCTCAATATAAAGAAAATAAAAATCCTCACAACTGGACCAATAAAGATTGAAGTAGTCAAAGACTTCATATTACTTGGTTCTACAATCAACACCAATGGAAGCAGCAGTCAAGATATCAGAAGACGTATCACATTGGGCAAATCTTCTGAAAAAGACCTCTTTCAAGTGTTGAAGAACAAAGATGTCTCCTTGAAGATTAAGGTGCACCTAACCCAAGCCATGGTATTTTCAGTTGCCTCATATGCATTTGAGAGCTAGACAATAAATAAGGAAGAATGAAGAAGTGATGATGCTTTTGAGTTGTGGTGTTGGCAAAGAATATTAAAAGTACCATGGACTGCTAAAAGAACTAACAAATATGTCCTGGATAACATGAAGCTGGAATGTTCCATGGAAGCGAGAATGACCAGATTTCATCTCACCTACTTTGGTCATGTTGTCAGAAGAGAACATTCTCTTGAGAAGAAAATCATGCTTGATAAAGTGGAGGATCAATGAAAAAAAGGAAGGCCCTCAACAAAATGAATTGACACAGCAGCTGCTAGGATGGGCTTAGGTATAGCAGGGATCATTAGGCTGGCACAAGACTAGGCAGTGTTTTGTTCTGTTCTATATAGGGTCACTATGAGTCGAAGACCACTGGATGGCATCTAACAATATCAAACAACATTCAAGTTGAACATAATTTTGAGTTTTCATAAGAGATCTTTGATTCGTGAGTTATTTAGCAGAATCCTTTTAAATATCCAAGATTTTCCATCTTTTATGTGATTGATTGCTAGTTTGATACAATGTAGTCTAATCATATACTTTCTAGGGCACTTTATTTTCTTTAATATTGAAAACACATTTTATTATCCAAAATGTGATCTATGTTTGTAAATATTTCATGTAAGTTTGAAAAATATGTGTTCTGCAATTGTTGGATAGAATACTCTGTAAATATTTTTAAGCCAAGTTGATTGATCGTGTTGCTTATTTCAACTATATCTTTATTGATTTTCAGCCTGTTTGATCTGTCAATTACTAACAGTTAAAGTGTTCAACTCTATTAGTGGATTATTCTACACTTTCAATTCTTTAATTTTTTTTTTTTTGCATTATTTATTTTGCCATTTGTTGTTAGGTGCATATATGTTTCAGACTGATATGTCTACTTTGAGAGTAGACTCTGGTATCATTATATTTGTCCCTATTTATCTCTAATAATTATCATTGGTCTGAAGTATGTTTTGTTGAAATTAATAGAGCTATTCAAGCTTTCTTTTGATTAGTGTTAGAATAACATATATCTTTCCATCCTTTTACTTTTAATCTATTGAGTTTCTGTATTTAAAGTGGGTTTCTTGTTAAGCAAAAGATAGTTTAATTTTGTTTATTTATTCACTACTAAAAATTCTTTCTTTTAAGAGAAGGAACACTGCTAGATAGATAGAAAAAAGTATTGATTTTGTTGAAGTGAAGGGCAATGTACCAAAGGTAAGTGATCAATATGGTGGCATTGAGGCAGAGGAAGACATAGAGAGGTATATGGGAGGTTCAAACGAAGATGAAAATTTTTGCATGCACCGTAATGTGTTGTCAGTGATGGCCAACATAGATCTACAGATGGATAGATGGATAGATAGGCTGAACAACAAGGGGAGTGTGCTCATGACCATGTATAGGGTTAGTAGACAATATTTCTACATATATATTTGCATCTCCTGTAAGAATGTCCCGGTGTATAGCAGTTCTGACAAGGGGCAAGTTTGTGGTGACTTCTTGGCCACAGCCAGTTATCCAGATGGAGCAAGTAGTTGGACCTGTGGGCTTAGAATGATGGTAGTTGCAGGGGACATCAAACTCAATTGGTATAACATACCACACAAAAACATTGTTGTACATCCTACTTTGGTGAATAATGATCAGTATCCTAAAAGCTTGCAAGCAGCCATCTAGATGCAATGATGGGTCTCTCCTTGCTAGAGCAAAGAAGAAAAGAGAAAACCAAAGAAGTATGGAAACAGTTAGTCCTAGGGACTGGTATAGACTATGTGATCCTCAGCCTACATGTCCATGAAACCAGAAGAACAAGATGATGTCCGGCTACTATTTTCAACCTCAGAAGAGGATTAGTGCAGGAGATCCTGGATAGAGTGAGAGAACAATGTGGAACAAAACTCAAAA
>NW_006921978.1:2794576-2801240 GCF_000298275.1 Orycteropus afer afer | reverse complement strand
ACAGATTATGAGGTTTATTAGGTAAGCACCAGGCTACAATTTAAGTTTAGAAACAATGCTCAGTCTCTGTCAGCCCACTGTCTCTCTTCCAGCAGTGTATGTCTTTCGGTGTCTCTCTCTCAGCAGTATGTGTCTCTCAGGAGCATATTTCTCTCAGCAGCAATTTAAAGTTTTTGAAAAAAATTGTGATAGTTATCTTACTTGAGCACTGAATTCTCACCCCTTTCCCCAAGAGAATTCAGTGGGAATGTTTGTTGTGAAACTGTCCTCTGTTGCATTTTAAAGTTATTTCCTGTAATTTATTTTCAGTATATAATTAAAAATTTGTTGCATATAAAAAAAAGAAAGAAAGAAAAAGCAGTCAGAGAAACTTCTTCTGCCTCTAGAAGGGCTCCTTTTGAGCCTGGCAGAGAAACCACTAACAATCCCAACATCAGAATTCAATACACCTAAGCGAAAGCTAACTTTCCAGAGAATTACTTTGTGCTGCTCCCAACAGAAATACACTGGGCAAATACCTTTAACAATCAGGAGCTACTCAGTTGCTCACAACAAATTCCACCAAGGAGTTTACAAAGACTTATGACTAGAAAAGCCATACTATGTAATTTACTACACCACACATTAAAATTCTTAACATAACTATCACAGTTATTTTAAATTCCTTTTCTAATCATTCTAATATCTATATCATACCTGATTTTGGTTCTGATGCTTACTTTGTCTCTACACATGCTGGTTTCTTTGCCTTTTATCATGTCTTGCAATTTAATGTTGAAATCTGAACAAATTTTATCACATAGCAGGCCTCTTATGTTAGGATTTACATTAACCTGGATAGCGAATGAGCTTAGTTTAATATTTGCTATAGCTATGTGTGCAAGAAGCTTCAAATTGCTTTAGTATTCTTGTTTTTATCTCCCTTGTTGACTTTTGTCTTTTTTAAGGACTCTTACTCAGAGAAAACTTACATTTTGCAGCTCTTCCAGGTGTAATACACTATTATTATACTGGATCTCTGCTAATGTGGTGGTCAGGTTGGGGAGGAGAGCATTATATAATCTTCCAATTAAATCTCAGCCTGTCAGTGAGCCTGTGTCTGAACTTTGGGCTTCACAAGTGTTTTATTGTTGTTGTTGTTGTTGACTGTTTGTTTGTTTGTTTGTTTTTAATATGGAGACAGATTAGTGGAAGAAACTACAAAAAGTTCTGCACATGCTGAAGAGTGCTTTCTGCTCATAATTTTAAAAGTGGGGGTACTGTTCATATTTAAGATAGTAATACATTCAGATGCACATTTAGAGTTGTGAATAACTCCCCTAACATGTTCTCCACATGAGGCTTCCTTGTCCCTTAAGCATCAATTATATACCTTTTTCCTTGTTTTGCAGTGAGAATTCACAATTAAAAATATTTTTTATTGAATAAGACTTTTTTTTTGTTTGTTTCACAAATCCCTCTCTTTCTTAAAAGAGAAAATTTGTCATTCAATTATGTGAAATAATGGTGAAAAAAATTAAAGAAAATTAAAACCAAGAGCCATATAGATGAAGCAAGAGGAGAAACTGGGTCTTACCTTGTTCCACTTTTCTTGAGCTAGGCACTTTCACATATGCTATTGGCTTTAACCATAAAAAAGGAAAAAAAAAGAATCATTGATATCATGATGTCCAATTTTTAACTGTTCAATCACAGATTTGATGATGCCAAAATGTTACTCAGATAATGATAATGATAATAATAATAATAATAAAAACACTGCTAACAAGTTGATTTTGACTCATAACAACTCTATAAGATAGAGTAAAACTGCCTCATGACATTTCCAAGGCTGGGGTATTTAAACTATCAGGTTTTTTTTTTTGTTAGCAGTCAAATGCTTTATCCATCATGCCACCAGAGCTCCTTAATAAGAAATAAAGCTGGGTTTAAATAAAACATTCTTCAAACCTGGGTTTTTATCCTTTCAATATGAGTATATAGAATAGTATGACTATATAGAAGGAAGGAGTCAAATCTGCACTGAAGGAAATGGTGAAGAACAGGCTCTAGGAATTGACAGAATATCCATTGAGATGGTTCAACAAATGGATGCTGCACTAGAAGCACTCACTTGGCTATGCCAAGATATTTGGAAGACAGCTATGAGATCAACTGAATGAAAGAGATCCATATTTGTATCCATTCACAAGAAAGGTGAGCCCAGAGAATGTGGAAATTATCATTAATATCACATGCAAGTAAAATCTTACTCTGAAGATAATTCAAAAATGGTTGCAGTAGTACATTGACAGGGAACTTCCAGAAATGCAAGCTGGATTCAGAAGAGGATGTGGAACAAGGGATATCATTGCTGATGTCAAATGGATCATAGCTGAAAACAAAGAATACCAGAAATATGTTTACTTGTGTTTTATTGAGCATGCAAAAGCGTTTGATTGTGTGGATCATAAAAAATTATGGATAACTTTGAGAAGACTAGGAATTCCATAACACCTAATTGTTCTCATGAGGAACCTGGACATAGACCAGGAGGCTGTCATTCAAATAGAACAAGGGGACACTGCATGGTTTTAAATCAAGAAGGGAGTGTTTCAGTATTGTATCACTATACTTTTTCAATCTCTATGCTGAACAAATAATCTGAGAAGCTGGACTGTATGAAGAAGGGCATGGCATCAGGATTGGCAGAAGGCTCATTAACAACCTGCAATATGCAGATGACACAATTTTGCTTGCTGAAAGTGAGGATGGCTTGAAAGACTTACTGATGAAGGTTAAAGATTACAGTCTGCAGTATGAATTACATCTCAAAATAGAGAAAATGGAAATCCTCACAATTGGGTCTATAAGCAGCATTACGATAAATGAAGAAAGTTGTCAAAGATTTCATATTACTTGGTTCCTGAAACAACACCAATGGAAGCATCAGTCAAGATATCAGAAGACGTATTACATTGGGGCAATCTGCTACAAAAGACCTCTTTCAAGCCCTGAAGAGCAAAGATGTCTCTTTGAAGACTAAGGTGAACCTAACTCAATCCATGGTATTTTCCATCATCTCATACACATGTGAGGGCTGAACAATGAATAAGGAAGACTGAAGAAGAGTTGATGCTTTTGAGTTGTGTGTTGGTGAAGAATACTGAAAGTACCATGAACTTCCAAAAGAACAAACAAATCTGTCCTGGAAAAATGCAGCCAGAATGTTCCTTGGAAGCAAGAATGGCCAGACTTTGTCTCACCTACTCTGGTCATGTTGTCAGAAAGGACCATTCCCTGGAGAAGGATATTATGCTTGGTAAAGTGGAGGATCAGTGGAAAAGAGGAAGGTCCTCAACAAAATGGCTGCAATGATGGGTTCATATATAGCAAGGATTGTGAGGCTGGCACAGTACTGGGCCATGTTTCATAGTTTTGTACATAGTGTTGCTATGAGTCGGAGGTGACTAAACATCACCTAACAATAACAACATATAGAATAAATGTGGCATTGACTCAAGCTATCTGAAATTATCAATATTTTTTTTATTTGTGAGAATGCATCTATAAAAATAAAAAATAAAATATGCAAATCCATTTTTAAGAAAATTACTACTCCAGAAAAACAATTTTCTTCCTGCTTCATTCTGTCAAGTGGTACTTTTATTGCCTTAGTTTCTCATTCAAAGGTAGAATACAAACTTACTCTTACCATTTTTCTTATAACTTAAGTTTGTACCTAAAGAATATTCTCTTCAAATATCATTATTACCCCAGACTTTGTGCATCACTAAAAAGGATCATTGTCTCAAAGATGGCACTTTGATTTATTAGTTTTCCAATATAGCTCAATTAGAAATTTTTAAAAGCCACTACTCTGCTAAAAGCAAAATGATAGGAAGAAGATATAAGGTAATTATGCCTTTCAAATTTTTTTAAAAAACTCATCTTCTCAAGGAGATAGATTTTTTTTTTTCAAGTCATTATAGTCATTCTACTAATTATATGAATGCTTTAGTCACTAACTAGCTATGCTTTTGATTTTCTTTAACACTTAATAGCACTTGATGAATGTCTGATAGATAATAAGTAATTCTTCAGCAAGCAATTAATTATTTCATGTCATTTCCCAGTCCTTTGTGTCTGACATCTAAAAATAAAAATAAAAGTTTAAATAAAAGGAAAATAATTTCATAAAGCAAGGCATTTTTAAGCTGACTGTATATTTACCATGTGATTTGTCTTTAAAACATTTGCCTGAAAAGACAATATCTGTAAGGACAAAGGGTCAAAAATATTTTTTTCAAATAAATTAATAATGGATTGTAAGCAATCTTTTTAAAGAATGCTTATTGAAATAAAATGAAGTCATCATTTCATGAAGTTTAGTTTTTTGGAGTGCTTTAAGAGAAAATGAATGTTCCCATATATTTTTGCTTGTTCAGAACAAGGCCACATTGATGACTTTGCATTACAGAGCATTTACTATAGAATATTGGGATTTTCTTAATACAAAAGCCTTAGAAGTTGAAATATTTCCTCAGATTTATTATAGAATATTAAAAGAATAGATTTCTCTTTTCTAGTTTTCATAATTTCTCCAAAAATGGAAAAGAGAAAAGGAAGAGAAGGGAAGGAAGGAAGAAAAGGCAAAGGAGGAAATAAAAAAAGAGAATGGCTTTCTTTTTTATTATTTCAATTATGATACTGTCTACTTGGAATAATTGAACTAATTTCCAATTCTAACCCAAAGCAAGAGATTCTTACAGACTATTGCTTTCCTTGCACTGGGCAATGTTTCATTCTCTTGAATATAGGGTCCCTATGAGTAGGAGCCTAACTGATGGCACCTAACAATAACAGCTGTTGCCTTCCTCTGCCCACACCATGTGTACTGCAGACGTGGCTGTCAGTGGGTATATGATATTAATAATTCTTTTTGTAACATGACTTGACTATCATAGGTTCTTTAGAAGATACTGAGAATTGAGTTATTTAACACCATTCTCACTCACTATAATAAACATTACTGCATGATAAGTTTGGGAAACAAAATATTGCATTTTTCAAATAGTTTAGAGGCATGATTCCAAATGTTTTGGAATTTTCATCCACCAGATACATCCATGTAAACTACTAGAAGACAGGAGTAAACCCTTCAAGGTAGAGGATAATTTTTCATCTGACAGGTATGACAGGGAGATTTTATTTTCTCTGTGGCATCTGACACAGAGGTCTAGTGCCTGATTCTTTGCTGTTATGTTCAATCGGTTCTAACTCATAGTGACCCTACGCACAACGGAACAAATCACTGCATAATCCAGAGCCATCCTCACAATCATTGTTGTTTGAGCCCATTATTGCAGCCCTGTGTTAATTCATCTCATGGAGGCTCTTCCTCTTTTTTGATGACCCTATATTTTCTCAAGCATCATGTCTTTTCTAGGGGCTGGTCCCTCTTGATAACAAGTCCAATTACACAAGACCAACGCTCTATATGCTGGCTTCTAAGGATATCCATATTGTATTTCTTCTAAGACAGATTTGTTCATACTTCTAGAAATCTATGATATATGCACTATTCTTCATCTACACCATAATTCAAATGCATCAGTTCTTCAGTCTTCCTTTTTCATTATTCAGATTTCAAATACATATGACACAAATCACCATGGTTTAGATCAGGCATATCTTAGCCCTCAAAGTGACATAGCTTCTTTGTAACCTGTATAAAAGGTCTTTGTAGCAGATTTGTCCAATGCAATATGTCATTGGAATTCTGCTTTCATAAGTACTGATTGTGGATCCAAGTAAAATAAAATTCTTGACAACGTCAACATTTTCTCCAATTACCATGCTGTTTCTTATTGGTCCAGTTGTGAGGAATTGCTTTGTCTTTATACTGAGAAGTAATTTATACTCAATATTATAATATTTGATCTTCATCAGTAAGTGTGTTAAGTCCTCAACACTTCCATCATGTCTTCTATGTTCAAGAGCAAGTCTCAGAGTCTTTCCTAACGTCTATTTTGGTCTTTTCTTGCTTTGTTGTCTTTTTAATGACTTATTTCTTTCTTCATGTATGATGTCCTTCATGTAATCCCACAACTCAACTGGTCTTTAGTGTTCAACTTATCAATCAAATCTGTTCTTGAGATGCTCTCTACATTGAGGTGGGATATATTCAAGGTTTTATTTTGGCTCTCATTGACTGTTTTCAATTTTCTTCAGCTTCAACTTGAACTTGCATATGAGCAATTTATGTTCTGTTCCACAGTCAGCTTCTGGCCTTGCTGTGACTGATTCTAGTAAGTTCTTCCACTGTTTCTTTCCATAGATATAGCTGATGTGATTCCTGTCTATTCCATTCAGAAAGATACACATGTATAGTTGCTGTTTATATTGTTAACAAAAAAGGTTTTGCAATGAATAAGTCATTGGTCTTGCAAAATTCTGTCATGCAATCACTGGCAACCAAGGCCATACTTTCCAAGTATTGGATTTTTTTTTTTTTGTCTCCAACTTTTGCATTCCAATCACCAGTAATTATCAATACATATTAGTTGCATATTTTATCAATTTCAGACTTCAAAAGTTGTTAAAAATCTTCAATTTCTTCATCTTGGGAATTATTTTTTGTGTGCATATGTTTGAATAAAAGGAATATTAACTGCTCTTCCCA
>NW_006921978.1:2793069-2794476 GCF_000298275.1 Orycteropus afer afer | reverse complement strand
AAAAAAAAAAAAAAAAGACCAGGGTTGCTGGTTTTATAAAACCAGATGATATTCCTGAGACTATGTCCTGCAGCCACCCTTCAAGTCTGGAACTGAACTCACACCTGTGCCTTCCAGCCAAACAATAGATAGGCATACGGGGTGAACATTTACATCAGGTAGAGATAGACTCCTTGGAGTGCTCAATCACGGGAGAACAGAAGGGCAGTATTTGCACAAGGAGAGAGTTTTGGGGGTGGGAGTGCATGGGAGGGTAGGAAAAAGGGAAGAGGTAACTATGGGGAGAAAGTGGGAAGAGAACTGTTACATTGTGGGGAATTGCAGTCAATGTCATGAGACAAAATGTGTGTGAACTGCTGTACGGAAAATGAATTTGCTCTGCAAACTTTCACCCAAATCACAATAAAAAATTTTTTAACAAAATCTTTCTTTTAATGGACAAATCTACAAAATTAACATTTAAATTCATTATTGATATATTTGGATTAATATTAACCATGTTTGTAGTAGCTGTTTTCTATTCATTGAAAGAGGCCCCTTTTTCTATTTTCTTTAGTTTTAATTGAGCATTTAGATATTTCCATTTTATCTCTCCTTAGTGTATGAATTATAATTGTTTTTTAAAAATTTAAGGTTTTGCCTCAAATTTTGAGGAGCTCTGGTAGCATAGTGCCTAAGGCACTTGACTGCTAACCAGAAGGCTGGTGGTTCAAACCCTCCAGCCACTCCTTGGAAAGAAGCTTGGGCACTCTACTTCCTTAGTGATACTGCTTTGGAAACCCAAGAAGGGGTTGCTATGGGTCAGGTCCTACTCAATGGCACATAACAACAACAACCCAAATTTTGAGAGGTTTACAATATACATTTTTAATTCATGTAAGATCAACTTCAATTAACACTATTCCATTTTACCTCCAGGTAATGTAGGTAGTTTATAACAGCATTCTCAGTTCCTTCCTCCTGTCCCTTGTGATATCTATGTCATTCAATCCACCTTTCCCTAAGCCATAATCATCCAATATATTGTTGACATTATTTAAACAAAAAGTCATTTTTACATTAATTAAGAATAAGAGAAAAATCTAAATTTTTCCCTTCCCTGATCTGTTTTTCTTTATGTACCTCCAAGTTTCTTATATATCTCATTTTCTTCAACAAGAGGAATATTGTTTCATATTTCTTTCCGGTAGAGCTTGATCATGATGAAATCCCTCAATTTTTGTTTGTCTCAGAAAATCTTTTTCTTTATTTACAATTTATATTATTCAGCTTATATCCCTGAGAGGAACTGGGTCTCCGGGAGCAAGGTAAGCACGGGCGGGCTTGTGCTTACTCACTGATCTGCACTGAACACTTTCCCTTGTTACCCTCCTGAGAGGGACTGGGTTTCCGGGAGCAAGGTAAGCA
>NW_006921978.1:2790436-2791725 GCF_000298275.1 Orycteropus afer afer | reverse complement strand
GGGTTTGGACCACCAGGCTTCTGGTTAGCAGTCAAATTCCTTAGGCACTAGACCACCAGAGCTCCTTGTTCTTCCTTCTAAGTGTATGGATATTATCCTGTCACTGACAGCATTTTACTTCAGGATTGATCATAAAATATTCATTTCAACAATGAATGTGATGACATTCTTCTTTAATTTGTCATTCCAAGTATAGTAGCACATGATTGTCCAATTCAAAATGACCAATATTAGTTCATTTCAGCTCACTAATGATTAAGATATTGATCTTCCAGCATTCTATTTCATTTTTTACAATTTCCAGTTTTCCTTGATTCATACTTTGTGCATTCTATGTTATAATTGCTAATGGATATTTGCAGCTGTTTCTTATTATTTTGAATTATGCCACATCAGCAAATGAAAGTACTGAAAGCTTTACTCTCTCCACATCAATAAGGATGACTCTGCTTTGAGGAGGCAGCTCTTCCCCAGTTGTATTTTGAGTGACTTACTACCTGAAAGGCTTATCTTCTAGTACTATATCAGTGTTTTGCTCCTATCTATAAGGTTTTTACTGACCCCCCACCCACCCTAAGTAGATAGCCAGGTCCTCCTTCCCAATCTGTCTTAGTCTGGAAAGTCTGCTGAAACCTGTCCACTATGGGTGACCCTCTTAGTATTTGAAATACCAGTAGTATAGCTTCCAACATCAAAGCAACACACAAGCCACCACAGTATGACTAACTAGCAGATGGGTGGTGGAGTATAAACATGCAATAGCATATAATTGAACAATAATAAGGAATTAGGTACTAATACATGATAAACATGGATGAACCTTAAAAACATTACGCTAAGTAAAGGAAACAAAATCCAAAATATTGAATGTTTCCATCTATATGAAATGTCCACAATGGTTGCATAACTGTGGATGTAACAAAAAGCAAAGACCTGTGCACTTCAAATAGGATAATTGCATGGTATGTGAATTATATCACAATAAAGCTATTAAAAACAAATCTAGTTTAGCACATGTAGGGTTGATAGTTACATTTTCCCAGAAAATTAGGCCTTTGGCATTGGTCTTAAGAGACAACCTCTAAAACTTTGGGATTTCCCCAGTTGTTGTTGTTGTTCTTAAGTGCCGTAGAGTCGTTTCCGACTCATAGCGACCCCATGCACAGCAGAAAGAAACACTGCCTGATCCTGCGCCAGCCCCACAATCCCTGCTATACTTGAGCCCATCATTGCAGCCACCTATCAATCTATCTCGTTGAAGGCCTCACCCTCTTTCGTTGACCCTCCAA
>NW_006921978.1:2785945-2787374 GCF_000298275.1 Orycteropus afer afer | reverse complement strand
GGCTGACTGTTCCTCTGTCTGGCTTCCTGTCTTTTAATCCCCTCTCTCCTGCTCTTCTGGCCTGCTTCTTTGGGCATCCCTGAGTTGTCTTTCCTCACCTGTATCCCTGGGGCTGACTGCTCTTCTGTCCGGGTTCAAGGCTTTTATTCTCTTTCCCCTGCTCTTCCAGACTGCTACTCTGGGTGGGCCTGAATTTCCTTTCCTCGCCTAATCCCTTTGGCTGATTGCTCTTCTCTCTGGCTTCCTGGCTTTTATCCCCTTCTCCTGCTCTTCCGGCCTGCTACTCTGGGCATCCCTGCACTGTCTCTCCTCACCTGTAACCCTGGGGCTGACTACATTTCTGTCCGGGTTCAAGGTTTTTATCCCCTTTCTCCTGCTCTTCCAGCCTGCTACTCTGGGCATCCCTGCATTGTCTCTCCTCACCTGTAACCCTGGGGCTGACTGCCTGACAGGTTATACTAATAAATTGACAAATGGAGATTAGCCTTACCAGAAACACACACAATGCGATATTGATTTTAGGGACTGGGAGAAAATTTAATCAGACATGCCTATGTAATTAGACTCTGGACAAGGAAGCTCTATGGGCTTCCTGCTTGGTAATAGACATGGGAGCACATGAGACATCCTTTGAGACCCAAAAGCCCCAAGATGGGAGCTCTCACAGATCTTGTCCTGTTCATCTCTTCATCTGTATCTTTTTTTTTACCATAACAAAATTGCAGTTGCTAAGTATAGACATTTCCTCAGTGAGGAAATGTAGTGGATTATCAAACCCAAAGGATTAGTGGATTGACCTGTGAGTCAATCTAGTGGATTATCAAACCCAAAGGATTAATCAAAGTCACAAATCAGAAAAATTGATGCCTTTGAATAGTGCAGTTTGCAAAGTATACTGAAAATATCATGGGCTGCCAGAAGAACAAACAAATCTGTCCTGGAAGAAATGTAGCTGTAATGTACCTTAGACATGAGAATAACCAGATTTTATCTCACATACTTTGGTTGTATGGTCAGAAGGGACCAGTTCTTGGAGAAGGATATCATGTTGGTAAAGTAGAGGATCAGAGAAAAAAGGGAAGACTCTCAATGAGATGGGTTGACACAGTGGCTGCAATGATGGGCTCAAGCATAGCAAGTACTGTGAGGATGAAGCAAGACTGGACAGTGTTTTGTTCTGTTGTACATAGAGTTGCTATGGGTTGAAGTGGACTTGATGGCATCTAACAACATAATGCATGCATTATTGAATGATGCAGGGAACATCAAAAGAAGATGAAAGAAATACACAGAGTTATTGTACCAAAAAGAACTGGTCGATCTTCATCCATTTCAGGAGGTGGCATATGATCTAGAACCAATGGTACTGAAGAAGGAAGTCAAAGCTGCAATGAAGGAATTGGCAAAGAACAAGGCTCCAGGAATTGAC
>NW_006921978.1:2781819-2785212 GCF_000298275.1 Orycteropus afer afer | reverse complement strand
TGATAAATGGAGAAAGATTGAGGTTGTCAAAGAATTCACATTGCTTGGCTCTACAATTGAGGCCAATGGAAGCAGCAGTCAGGACATTAGATGATGTGTAGCACTGGGTATGTCAGTTGTGAAGGAACGCTTTCAAGTGCTGAGGAGCAAAGATGTCTCCTTGAGGACTAAGGTGCACACGACACAGGCCATGATATTTCCAATCGCCTTATATGCATGTGAAAGCTGGACAATGAATAAGGATGACCGAAGAAGAGTTTATGCTTTTGAGTTGTGGTGCTGGTGAAGAATGCTGAAGGTCCCATGAATTGCCAAAAGAACTAACAGATCTGTCCTGGAAGAAGTGCAGCCAATATGCTCCTTGGAAGTGAGGATGGCCAGACTTCATCTCACCTACTTTGGTCATGTTTTCAGAGAGGACCATTCCTTGGAGAAGGATGTCATGCTTGGTAAGGTGGAGGGTGTATGAAAGAGGGGAAGCATTTGACGAGATGGATTGACAGGTGGCTCTGACAATGGGCTCAAGTATAGCAAGGATCATGGAGCTGGTACGGGATAAGGAGGTGATTTGTTCTGCTGTGCATGGGTTTACTGTGAGTCAGAAGCAACTCAACGGCACCTAACAACAACAACAACAACATAACAGAAGATCAGAAATGAGGGTGGTATGGAAATTCTTGAATTTACAGCTGAGGGAATAGAAGGAATCCTTGGATTTATAGCAAGCAGGTCAGAGATGAAAGGGCCCTGGGGGATCACAAAGCTTATAGCTGCTATCTTAAGTCTTAAGCCAACCTGGCAGTCTGAGGACTATGCCCTGTTATTATGTGAGATCTGGCCTACCTCTGAGTGGTTAAGATCAGAGGAAGAAGTACTGAATTTGTAGCTAAGGAATAAAGAGAAATAAATTTGAATTTGATTGATTGAATTATTTCATTCAGTTTGTGGGAGAAGTGAAATACATTACATTGATTTCCATAGTACAATAACAAACATAGAAGAAAAATTAAATGATTACACCAAAGCATCCAAAAAACTTTTGATAAAATTGAAACACCACTGATAATTGAAACAAAAATAATAACAACAGAAAACGTCTGAGCAAAATAAACATGGAACTAGTGCCCAAGAAAAGCCTGCAGCAAAAGTTATACATAATTGTGAAATGGTGAAAATTCCCCCTTGATCTTGGGGATGAGACAAGGAAATTCCCCTAAGTAATTAGACTCAACATTGCATTTCAGTTTTAATGCATGGAAAAAGACTACAAATAATAGTAAAGGACTTAAGGGGAAGTAAAGAACTAATAATACTGCCATAATCTTCAAATGCTTTAATTGTGTCTTTAGAAAATAAAAAATAATCGATGGTAAAAATTATTAGAATCTGTAAGTAAATTCATCAAATACGTGGATTTACCACACAAAATTAACACAAAAAGTTTGTGTATAAAAACAAAAGAATTTCTATGTTATAAATAGAAATCTATGAAATAAACAAATTGGTTTTTTTTGTTGTTGTTGTTGTTATGTGCTGTTGATTCAGCCCCGACTCATAGCGACCCCTCCTTAGGTTTCCAAGGCAATATCACTACAGAAGTAGATTGCCCCATCTTCCTTCCAAGGAGTGGCCGGTGGGTTTGAACCACCAGCCTTCTGGTTAGCAGTACAAAATTAATAAAAGTACAATGTCAGTAGCACCAAAAACATTAAATAAAAAGGAATAAATCTAAGGAGAATGTTCAAAAACTTTTACATTGAAAACTGCAAATTATTGTAGAAAAAATTTAAAAATCCTAAATATCTGGAGGAATTATACCATGTCCATTGATTGAGAGCTTCAATATTATAAATAACTATCCCTAAATTTTTGTATATATTCAATGTAAAATATATCAAGAAATAATATAAATCAATATGCAAAGTCAGAAAATCCATTAAAAAACAATTACAGACTGGCATAGGATCTTTGCAATAGTGCCTATCTAAATTAAAACAAAAAAAGAATGAAAATTGGAATATTTCTCACCTTCATTACACTTCAAGGAAATGAAACATAAAACCAGAATGATACACCACCATGTGAGGCCTAAAATTTAAAAATAAATAAATAAATATATGTAGATTGCACTAAAGTGTTGGCAATTTAAACTTTACATACTGCTACAGGGTTTTAGTACAAAATATTTGGACACAAATTTGGAGATACTTAATAAAATGTAACATCATTGTTGTTAGTTGCATTGAGTCAGTTCCTAATGGCAACCCCACATGTGCAGAGTAGAACTACAAGGCTGTAGCTTTTTGGGAGATCACCAGGCTTGTCTTCTGAGGCATCACTGGGTGGGTTTGAAACACCAATTTTTTGACTAGTAGACAAGCATTTAACAGCACCACCCAGGGACTCCTGGTGTATATTGTTGTTGTTGTTGTTATGTGCTGTCGAGTCGGCCCCGACTCATAGCGACCCCTCCTTGGGTTTCCGAGGCAGTATCACTACGGAAGTAGGATTGCCCAACCTTCCTTCCGAGGAGTGGCTGGTGGATTTGAACCGCCAGCCTTCTGGTTAGCAGTCAAGTGCTTTAGCCACTATGCTACCAGAGCTCCTATATGCTTTATTAGTCAATAGTAATTCAATTTCTAGGTGTATAACCAACTAAAATGTATATATATGCTCAGCAGATGTACAGATACTAGATAAGAATGTTTATAACAAGGAACTCATCATATTGCCAAACTGTAAAATACCCTAATGTTCAACAATGGATAATGAGTATATTAACTGTGATATATTGACATACTGGAATGTGATAATGCAATTTAAAACTACAACTTCCTCCATCAATATGGATAAATTCACAAATATTATGTTGAATAATAAACACTAGATACAGGAGAGATCATATTGTATTCATATAAATTCAAAAACAGTTGAAACTACTCTGGTGTTACAAGTTAGGATAGAGGTTACTCTATCCTAGAAGGGGATGTTCCCAGGGTGAGGAAATATTCTATATATTTCTCTAGTGTTCATTCATACATGACTGCAAAATTTTAAAATTGAACAAGCCATGCAACTTACTTACCTTTTTTCACTAAACACATTACTCTTTCATAAATGCATTACCAAACAGTCAGGGCAATGTGAAGGAAGTTAATTGGTTTTAAGAGAGAAAAAACAGAAAAACAATGGTCTAAAGAGAAAAGCATAAGCTGAACATCTTGCATAATCCAAACTACAAGGAATTTATGATTAAAAAAAAAAAAGACAACAACATCACCAACATTTATAGCAGCTCACATCAAGTTCACTTGGGAATACTTTCCAAAATCCAATCTACAATGTTATTTAAAAATCAAAAGATAATTAAATCTCCCATTTTCTAGCACCTTT
>NW_006921978.1:2781035-2781616 GCF_000298275.1 Orycteropus afer afer | reverse complement strand
GTGTTGAAAATCAGAGGATTGATTTGTCCCCAATGTTCATTTTGCTTTAAATATAACATTAAAGCCTTTTTCGTTGAGTATTTTTTTCCTTGCACTTCACCTTATTTTCTCATTCAAGGATTTTATTATGACAGGATTCTGAGATTTATGTCTCTCTTTCATTTTCAGTTATTTCCTCTTCCTTTAATAGTTTTAATATAATCTTATAGATTATATATATATAATCTTGAATATAGAAATTTAAATATAAATTATAAGATTTTTGTATAGTGGTTAGACTGCAATGAAACAATTCTGAAATTCGAGAACTAAATTATTGCAAAAATAACATCAAAATGTGTCCTGAAATTGTAAAATGGTGCAACCACTGTGGAAAGCAGTATAGCAATTCCTTCAAAAGGTGGGATTAGAAATACCATTTGACCCAGCCATCCCATTACTAGGTATATATCCTAAAGAAGTGAGAGCCATGACAAGAACAGACCAATGCACACCCATGTTCATTGCAGCACTATTTACAATAGCCAAAAGATGGAAACAACCTAGGTGTCCATCAACTGAGGAATGGATAACCAAACTAT
>NW_006921978.1:2778582-2780030 GCF_000298275.1 Orycteropus afer afer | reverse complement strand
GAAAAAAAAAAAAAAAAGAGGTAGGGGACCAGGTTTGCTAGTCCAATAGAGCCTGGTGGAACCACTAGCTGCCTTTCAGGTCTGGAATTCAACCCACACATGTAGCTTCCAGACAAACAAAAGACAGGCATATGAGTTGAACATTTACCTGAGGTAGATACACTCCTTGGAGAGAACAATTATAGGAGAAAGAAGGGCTGCTTATGCACAGGGAGACAGCTCAAGGGGCAGGAGTGCATGGAGGGATGGACACAAGGAAGAAGTAACTATGGGGAGGAAGTGGGAGGGAAGCTGTTGCATTGGGGTAAATTGTGGTCAATGCCATGAGACAAAGTATATGTGAACTTCTGTTTGGAAAGTGAATTTGCTCTGTAAATTTTCACCCAAATTACACAAAAAAAAAAGTGCCCTGAAGGAAAGAAGTGTCTCTGTTGGGCATAAAAGTGTAACAATGGAATTTGCAGATCAAAATCAGATGACGTACCAGTCAATAGAAAGATCTTAGGCACTAGTTCAGAACACTTATGAAAATTTACTCTGCTAGATATATGTAAGCAAAACATTGTACTTACATTTATATACTCAAGCCTATCCTGATGTAAAGAGTACCAAAACAATTGGTTTTATGATTATTGATTATATTAAAATGACAAGATACCCAGAGCCTACTTTTAAACACATCACTCTATTTATCATGCACTTTTCTTGTCTTTTAGAAGTATTAATAATCATTCATGGCCCCTTGGTGGTACAATTGTTAAGCATGCGGCTGCTAAAGCAATGGTGATTCAAACCCACCAGTAGCTCCACGTGAGAAATGACCCAGTGATCTGTTCCTATAAAGATCACAGTCTAAGAAACTCTGTACCAAAACCAAATTCAGTGTCATTGAGTTGATTCTGACTCATAGCAATCCCTATTGGATTTCCAAGGGTATAAATCTTTACAGAAGTAGACTGCCTATCTTTCTTCCATGGAATTGTTGGGGGTTCAAACCACCAACTTTTTGGTTAGCAGCCAAATGCCTTAACCACTATATAACCAGAGCCCCAGGAAACCCTATAGGGCAGTTTTATTCTGCTCTATAGGGTGTCTACAAGTTGGAACTGATTTCATGGTACACAAAAACAACCACCATATAAATGATATACTACATAAGAATACTCATTTGCCAGTTATTTGTACTGTGGAGGCTTGTGTGCTGCCATAAGGCTGGAGGCTATGCCAACAGTATTTCAAACACCAGCAAGATCACTCATGATATACATGTTTCAGTGGAGCTTTCAGAAAAAGACAGACTAGGAAGAAGGATGGGGCCATCTACTTCTGAAAACTTGGCATCTAAAAACCTTGTGAATAACAATGAATCACTGTCTGATGTTGTTGTTGTTGTTGTTAAGTGCCGTCGAGTCGTTTCCGACTCATAGCGACCCCATGCACAGCAGAAC
>NW_006921978.1:2772176-2777387 GCF_000298275.1 Orycteropus afer afer | reverse complement strand
TTTATAGACTGAGACAGACTAGGAAGAAGGAAGAGGCCGTCCACTTCTGAAAGAATTGGCCAGGGAAAACCTTATGAATAGCAAAGAAACACTGTCTGATATATTACTAGAAAACATTATGAATAGTACCGAAATATTGTCTGATATACTGCGAGAAGATGAGCCCCTCAGGTTGAAAGGCACTCAAATTATGATTGGGAAAGAGCTGCCTCCTCAAAGTAGAGTCAACTTCAATGACATAGATGGAGTAAAGCTTTCAGGACCTTCATTCACTGATGGGGCATGACTCAAAATGGGAAGCAACAGCTAGAAACATGCATTAATAATTGGAACATGGAAAGTATGAGTACGAAGCTAGGGAAATTGGAAGTTCTCAAAAGTGAAATGGAATGCATAAAGATCGATTTACTAGGCTTTAGTGAGCTAAAATGAACTGGTATTGACCAATTTGAATCAGACAATCATATGGTCTACTATGCTGGAAATGACAAATTGAAGAGAAATCATGTTGCATTCATTATCAAAAGGAACATCTCAAGATCTATCCTGAAGTACAATGCTGTCAGTGATAATATACAAATGCGTACAAGGAACACCAGTTAATGCCATTATTATTCTAATTTATGCATTAACCACTAAAGCCAAAGATGAAGAAATTAAATATTTTTACCAACTCGTACAGCCTGAAATTGACCAGACATTCAATCAAGATGTACTGATGATTACTGGTAATTGGAATGCAAAAGTAGAAAACAAGTCCAGAAGGGCCAAAATAAGGCCTTGATTATATCTTACATGAATTTAGAATTTAGAAATCTGAAAAACAGATTTGTAGAATTGAACACCAATGACTGAAGACCAGAAGAGTTTTTGGATGATATCGAGAATATCATCCATGAAGAAAGCAAAAGGCAATTAAAAAGACAGGAAAAGAAGAAGGGACCAAAATGGACGTCAGAAGAGATTCCAAAACTCGCTCTTAAACACAGCATAGCTAAAGCAAATGGAAAATTGACAAAATAAAGGGCTAAACAGAAGATTTCAAATGGAAACTTGAAAAGACAAAGTATAATGAAATGTGCAGCCTTAAATTAGAAAACCAAAAGAGAAGAACATGCTCAGCATTTCTGAACCTGCAAAAATGATGTGGGGACTACATTCTTCTCTGACCTCCTCTAACTTCATGAAGGGAAGAGAGAATCACCATCAGCAGCCCAAGGCTAATTCCTGTGAGGTCAGACATGCCTCCATCCCCCAACCTTTTTACCAATTCTGACACCAGCCTTCCTTCCCATGACACTCACTACTACTCTACTGGGTCTGGTAATTTGTTGCAGTGGCCACACAGACCTCACAGACAATACTGACAACCATTGGGTTTATTAGGGAAGTAACAAGTTAAAATTCAGGTTAAGGAACACTCAGGATACAATTTTTCTATCAGAACAGTCTCCCCTCTGTCATACCCTGAAGCACACCGGTCTTTGGCCCTTGGCCTCTTGGCTTGGGTGCTGCCTGCTTGGATAAGTGTTACCAAGCTCCTTTAGCTCTGTGAATAGGTGCACCTAGGTGTACCCTTCTCTACCAATAAGACTCCTGCCCAAAGGCACTCAGCTTTCTCACTCCATGGATTGGAAAGCCTACTGCTCTATCTCATGCCTCTTGGTTACACTGCCACCACCTCTCAGCTGGTCATCTCATCCAGTCATTGCTTTGCCAAGGAGGTCCAGCGCAGGGATCTTGGGTCCAAGAACACAGTCCACTCTACATCTGGCTCTACTCTTTTAATGACAATGAGATTCTGTCTTCTGCCTCTAGAAGAATTAACTTTAAACATGGCAGAATGACAAAACTGACCATTCCCCACACTAGGTTTCCATACAACTTATTTCTATGGTCCTAGTCTGGTAGTGTAGTGCCTAAGGCACTTGACTGCTAATCAGAAGGCTGGTGGTTCAAACACACCAGCCACTCCTTAGAAGAAGGTTGGGAAATCTACTTCCATAGTGATACTGCTTTGGCAACCCAAGGAGGGGTCACTATGAGTTGGGGCCAACTCGATGGCACATAACAACAACAACAACATCACTATGGAAGTAGATTGCCCGACCTTCCTTCCGAGGAATGGCTGGTGGGTTTGAACCGCCAGCATTCTGGTTAGCAGTCAAGCACCTTAGGCACTATGCTGCTTGGAAACCCAAGGAGGGATTGCTCTGAGTCAGATCTGACTCGATGGCACACAACAACAACAACAGTCCACAAAAGGTGCTTTGTACCTTATTTACATTGCTAAAAAGTTTTCCAATCCCCTTGGTGGGCTACAAATAACCTTACATTTGCTTCATTCCACACAGTAATCTGGTGGGAATCACAAAGACCATGGCTAGAAAATTCATACCAAACAATTCATTGCACTGCACAAGCTAAAGGACCTGAAGAAAAAAATCAAGCAAGATAATGAACAACGTAGGAAGCATGAAAAGAAGATGGAAGGAATACACAGTGTCACCATACCAAGAAGAATTGGTTGATATTCAACAATTTCAGAAGGTAGCATGTGAACAACAACCAATGGTGTTGAAGGAAGAAGTCCAAGCTGCACTGGAGGAATTGCTCAGGAACTACTGGTTATCCATTGAGATGTTTCAAAAAATGGATGCAGTCTACTTGGCATTTTTTTCATTTATAAGGAGCTCTGGTGGCATAGTGCCTAAGGCATTTGACTGCTAACCATAAGGCTGGTGGTTCAAACCCACCAGCCACTCCTGGGAAGGAAGAATGGACAATCTACTTCTTTAGAGATACTGCCTCAGAAACCCAAGGAGGGGTCACTGTCAGTCAGGGTCAAGTCAAAGACAGTGAGTTTCATTTGGTTTTTGAGTTTACTCATTTATGGTAAGAAATTTGTGAGACAGCTATGTGGTCATCTGAATGGAAAATATCAGTATTTGTACCCATTCCAAAGAAAAGTGATCTAACAGAATATGTGATTATCGAACAATATCAGTAATATCACACATAAGTAAAATTTTGCTGAAGACAATTCAGAAACAGTTGCAATAGTATATTGGACAGGAACTTCCAAAAATTCAAGCTGGATTCAGAAGAGGATGTGGAATGAGAAAAATCACTGCTAATAGAAGTTGGATTTGGGCTGAAAGCAAAGACACCAGAAAGTTGTTTTTCTGTGTTTTACTGACTATGCAGAAGCATTCAACTGTATGGATCACAACAAATTATGGAAAACATTGCAAACAATGGGAATTCCAGAACACTTAAATATGTTCATGATGAACCTATATGTAGACAAAGAGGCTATCATTAGAGCAGAACATGGGATTACTGCATGGTTTAAAATCAGGAAGGGTGTGTGTCAGGGTTGTATCTTTTCACCATACTTACTCAATCGGTATTTTGAGCAAATTTTCCAAGAATCTGGACTATCCGAAGAACACAACATCAAGATTGGAGGAAGACTTATTAACAACCTGTGAAAAGCAGATGACATAACCTTGCCTGCTGAAAGTGAAGATGACTTGAAGCACTTACTCAAGGAGATCAGACTACAATCTTCAATATGGATTACAGCTCAATATAAGGAAAGAAAAATCCTCACAGCTAGACCAATACGCAACATCATGGTAAATGGAGAAAAGATTGAAGTTGTCAAAGATTTTATTTTACTTGGATCCATAATCAACATCCGTGGAAACAATGGTCAAGAAATCAGATAATGTATTGCACTGGCTAAATCTGCTACAAATGACCTCTTTAAAGTGTTGACAAGCAAAGATATAACTTTGAAGACTAAGGTGCACCTAATCTAAGCCGGGTTGTTTTCAATAACCTCATATATATGTGAAAGCTAGAAAACGAATAAGGAATATTGAAGAAGTTAATGCATTTGAATTGTGGTATTGGGAATGATACTGAAGATACAGTGAACTGCCAGAAAAACAAATTTGTCCTGGAAGAAGTGTGGCTGGAATGCTCTTTGGAAGAGAGAACAACCAGCTTTGTCTCACCTGCTTTGGTCATGTTGCCAGAAGGGACCATTCCCTGAAGAAGGATACCAGGCTTGGTAAAGTAGAGTGTTAGCAAAAAAGGGGGAGACACTCAATGAGATGAATTGACACAGATGTTGCAAAAGTGGGCTCAGGCATAGCAAAGATTATGAGGATGGCACAGGACCAGGCAGTGTTTTGTTCTATTGTACATAGAGTTGCTATAAATTGGAGTTGACTCAATGGCATCTAATAACAACAACCTAAGAAGAAAGTTATATGATGTAATAAACTGAGCAACTTTACTTTAAATTTACTTTAAACCCAAAGAGGGGTCACTATGAGTCAGGTCTGACTCGAAGGCACACAACAACAACAGTCCATAAGGGTGCATTGTACCTTGTTTACATTACTAAAAAGCTATCTGATCAATCATATGTCATCTATCTAATGAAAATCATGAGCTCATAGTGCCACGATTATGAATTTAGCAATTCATACTGATCTCAACAAAATATTTTCAGATGATATACTAAAGAGACTTTATATTCCTTATTTTTTCTTTAAAAAACCCACTGCTGTCAAGTCAGATCTGACTCATAGAAACCCCTCCAAGGGTTTCCCAGGAGGTATCATTACTGAAGTAGATTGCCCAACCTTCATTTCGAGGAGTGACTGGTGGGTTTGAGTCACCAGCCTTCTGGTTAGCAGTCAAGTGCCTTAGGCACTACACCACCAGAAGTCATAATAAATACCTATTAAAGAAATAAATGATTGTGCTGTATTTTCTTTGTTAACAAATGAGTATGTTCCATCTTAATGATCTTCTATCTATTATCACAGAGGAATCCCTTGGTGCTACACATGGTTAACAAGCTTTAAAAACCAGAAGTTTGGAGGTTTGAGTCCACCCAGATGTACCTCAGAAGAAATCTACTTCTCAAATCTCTCTCTCAAAAAACAGCCATTGAACTCTTTATGGAGCATAGTTGTACTGTGACACACATGGAATCACTGTAAATTCGGACTACTCAGGAGCCATTGTTTATTTATTTATTTATTTGTTTATTTTTGCTTTATTTTGTTTTACTATTATCACATCAAATTACACTGTCATCACTTTCCATTTTTCTGCCCTCCTTCTCTCATATATATTTTTCTAGGTTGAAACCCAGTCTTTATCTGTTTTCTCTGACACAGTTTCCTG
>NW_006921978.1:2769115-2771580 GCF_000298275.1 Orycteropus afer afer | reverse complement strand
TCATATCAACAGTATGGAAGTAGATTGCCCAATCTTCTTTCCAAGGAGTGGTTGGTAGATTTGAATCACCAGCCTTCTGGTTAGCAGTCAAATGCCTTTGGCACTATGCCAACAAAGAGCACCAAATTTAAGGGGAGGTTTTACTAAAAAAAGAGACTTTGAAACATATTTTGTTTTTTATAAGGGTATTGTCATATATTTTCCTCAAAACTAATGCTGAGACATATGAAAGCAAATAGATTAATATTTATTTGCTCTTTAATAAGGACAGCAGGTTTATAAAATTAAATAATGTAATGCTCTACATAAACTGAATCAATATAAATTTGGGACTATCTGGTGATTGAGAATTTAATGATATTGATATTTTCAAACTACTTATATTTATTTGAAATTCAGTTATATGTATATATATATATATACACGCACATACACATATGATAAAATTATAAATTTCATAATTATAAATTTCATAAATATAGGGGAAGATTATAATTTGTCAAGATGTAAATATAGCTTTAGATACTCTACATTTAAAAGCAAGTTTCAGAGTCAAGTTTCAGATGCAATGCTGGAAGCACTCACTTGTCTATGCCAAGAAAGAAGACAGCTACCTGTCTGTCTTGGTTCTCTAGTGCTGCTATAAGAGAAGTACCACAAGTGGATGGCTTTAATGAATACGAATTTATATCAATACAGTTTAGGAAGCTAGAAATCTGAGTTCAAAGTGTCAGCTCTAGGGACTAAGTGAAGGCCCTTCTACCTCAGGCTTCAGCTCTGCCTCCCATTACATGCCCACTAGAACTGGAGGCTTTTTCTAACTTACACAGCTGCTGGTTACTTAGGCTGATGAACCCAGGATCACTAGGTAAAATGGCACAGTCCCAGGATTGGCAGGCAACATGACAGGTCACTGATGACAGCCAAAAGCAGGATCCAGATACACCATGAAGTTAGAGACCTGTCTCAAAGCTTCTCCTTGTATACTGGAAGCAGACCACACCCTGAAGGCAGCTACTTAGCTGCTCTCAGCAGATTCTACCAGGGAGTTGAATACCAATCTCATCATGGGGAACAACTATATCCAACTGCCCAGACACTCAAGACCACAGCCCAGCCAAGTTAACATACAACTTTAACATGGGCCAAATTACTGGAAGAGATACATATTTGTGCCCATTCCAAAGAAAGTTTCTCTAGCAGAATGTGGAAATAATCAAACAATATCATTTGTATCACATGCAAGGAAAATTTTGCTAAAGATAATTCAAAGATGATTGCAGATGTACATTGACAGGGAATTGCCAGAAATTCAATCTGGATTCAGACATGGAAGAAAGAATATCATTGCTGATGTCACATGGATCTTGGCTGAAAGAAGATAATGCCAGAAAGATGCTTACCTGTGGTTTATTGTCTATGCACAGTGTTTGACTCTGTGGATCAGAACAAATTATGGATAACATTATGAAGAATAGGAATTCTAGGACATGTAATTGTGTTCATGAGGAACTTGTGCATTTATCAAGAGGCAGTCATTCAAACAGAACAAGGGGATATTGCATGATTTAAAATCAGGAAAGTTGTGTGTTACAGTTATATCTTTTCATTATAAACATTTAATCTATATGCTGAGAAAATAAGCCATGAAGCTGGACTATATGCAGAAGCACTTGGCATCAGGATTAGAGGAAGATTAATTAACAACCTGTGATATGTAGAGGATACGACCTTGCTTGCTGAAAGCTAATAGGACATGAAACACTTACTGATGAGGATCAAAGACTTCAGTATAGATTAGATCTCAACATAAAGAAAAAAATCCTAATATGTGGAGTAATAAGAAACATCATGATAAACAGAGAAAATACTGAAGTTGTTAGGAATTTTGCTTTACTTGGTCAATTCCACAGTCAATACCCATGGAAGCATCAGTTAAGAAATCAAATGATGTATTACATTAAGTAAATCTGCAAAAAAATCACTTAACAGTCTTAAATAGCAAAAATATCACTTTGAACTCTGAGGTAAGCTTGACTCAAGCCATGGTATGTTTAATTGCCTAGTATGTAAGCAAACGCTGGATAATGAATCTGAAAAGAAACAAACCCACAGCCATTGAGTCAATTGCTACTCATAGCAACTCCTATTTGATTTCCAAGTCTGTAAATCTTTACACCAGATTGTCTCATCTTCCTCTTGTGGAGCAGCTGGTGAGTTTGAACAACCTATCTACCAATAAACAGCCAAGCGTCTTACTCAATGTCACCAGAGCTGGTTACATAATGAATAAGGAAGAGCAAATTTGAATTGATGCTTTTGAATTATGGTGTTGACAAAGAACAGTAAATAAACCATGGACTATGAGAAGAATGAAAAAATCTGTATTGGAAGAAGTACAGGCAGAGTGCTTCTTAGTTACAAGGAAGATAAAACATTATCTCATGCACTTTGAACACTTTTTT
>NW_006921978.1:2756735-2769015 GCF_000298275.1 Orycteropus afer afer | reverse complement strand
TGAGGAACTAGTCCCTGGAGCAGGACATCACACTCAATAAAAGTGAAAAAGAGGAAGATCTTAAAAAACAAACAAACAACAACAACCAAAAAAAAAAAAAAAATGATACAGTAAGTGCAACAATGGGCTTAATAAGCATGGCAATGATTTTGCAGATGGCTCAAGGCTGGACATGTTTAATTCTGCTATATGTAATGTCATGAAAGCAACAAATATAACACTTTATTTTTCAATAACTCATTATTAAAATCACTGAAATCAATATATTAGAAAATAGAAAATTCTATTCTTATAAATGGCTGGATTTTCCAAACTTAAAACATTGCCATAAAAGATGAGGGCCCCCAGGCAGGAAGCAGCTGTCAGGGCCAACAACTGGAACAGGTAAGAGGGAGAGTCCCCAGGCAGGAAGCTAAGGGAGATGAACTTGTCTGTCAGTTTGTCATACTGTGATGGCTTTCATCTTTCTGTGAGGAGGCTGTGTCATTGGTGTTTCAAACACCAGCAAGATTGCCCATGGTGGACAAGTTTCAGCAGAGTTTCCAGGCTGAGATAGACTTGGAAAAAGGAAGAGGCCATCCACTTCTCAAAGAATTGTCCAGTGAAAACCTCATAAATAGCAGTGAAACACTGTCTGATATATTACTGGACAATGTTATGAATAGCTTTAAAACATTGTCTGAAACAGTGCTGGAAGATGAGCCTCTCAGGTCAGAAAGCACTCAAGAAATGACTGAGAAAGAGCTGCCTCTTCAGAGTAGAGCTGACCTTAATGATATGGATAAAGAAGACCTTTCAGGACCTCCATTTGCTGATGTGGCACAACTCAAAATGAGAAAAAACAGCTGTAAACATCCATTAATAATTGGAATATATACTATATGAAGTATGAAACTAGGAAAATTGGAAGTTGTCAAAAATGAAATGGGATGCATGAACACTGATATCCTAGTGAGCTGAATGGACCAGTTTGTCCATTTTGAATCAGACAACCATATGATCTACTATGTTGGGAATGACAAATTAAAGAGGAATTGTGTGGCATTCATCATCACAAAAAATGGTCAAGACCTATCCTGAAGTACAATGTTGTCAGTGATAGGATAATGTCCATACACCTACAAAGACGGACAGTTAATACTACTATTACACACATTTATGTACCAACCAGTAAAGTCAGATGAGGAAATTGAAGATTTTTACCAACTTTTTCAGTCTGAAATTGACTGAACATGGAATCAAGATGTGCTGACCATCACTGGTGATTGGAATGCAAAAGTTGGAAACAAAGAAGAATCACCGGTAGTTAGAAATTCTAGCCTTAGTGATAGAAATGACACTGTAGATAGCATGATAAGATTTTGTAAGACCAATGACTTATTCATTGCAAATATATTTTTCCAACAATACAGATGATGGTTATACACATGGACTTCACCAGCTGGAGTGCACAGGAATCAGATTGACTACATCTATGGTAAGAGGTGATGAAAAAGCTCAATATCTTCAGCCAGAACTAGGCCAGGAGTTAATTGTAGAACAGACCATCAACTGCTCAAATGCAAGCTCAACTTGAAGTTGAAGACAATTAAAACAAGTCCATGAGAGCCAAAATATGACCTTGAATATCCATCCTGAATTTAGAGACCATCTAAAGAATAGATTTGATCCATTGAACAACAATGACCAAAAACCAGAGGAATTGTGGGATGACATCAAAAACATCTCCATGAAGAAAGCAAAAAAGGTCATTAAAAAGACAGGAAAGGAAGAAAAGACCAAAATGGATGTCAGAAGAGACTCTGAAACTTGCCTTTGAATGAAGAATGGCTAAAGCAAATGGAAGAAATGACAAGATAAAAGAGCTGAACAAATTTCAAAGGGCAGCTCAAGAAGACAAAGTCAATTATTATAATGAAATATGCAAAGACATGGAGTTGGAAAGCCAAAAGGGAAGAACAGGCTCAGCGTTTCTCAAGCTGAGAGAACTGAGGAAAAACTTTAACCCTCAAGTTGCAATATTGAAAGATTCTATGGGCAAAATATTGAACAATGCAGGAAGCATCAAAGAAGATGGAAGAGATACACAGAGTCACTGTACCAAAAATAATTGGTTAATATTCATCCATTTTGGGAGGTGGTATATGATCAAGAAACAATGGTGTGAAGGAAGAAGTCAGAGCTACACTGAAGGAAGTGGAAAAAAACAAAGCTCTAGGAATTCATGGAATACCCATTGAAATCTTTCAACTTGGATGTCATGCTGGAGGCACTCACTTGGCTATGTCAAGAGATTTGGAGGAGAGCTACCTGGACAAATGAATGGAAAAGTTCCATATTTGTACCCAATTCAAAAAAAGGTGATCACACAGAATGTGGAAATTATCAAACAATATAGGAGCCCTGGTAGCATTGTACCTATGTCATTTGACTGCTAACCAAAAGGCTGGCAGTACTGAGTCAGATACGATGACAGCAGTGAGTTTTTTTTTTTTTTTTTAAATCATTAATATTTCACACAAGTAAAATCTTACTGAAGATAATTCAAAAATGATTGCAACAGTATACTGACAGAGAACTTCCAGAGATTCAGGCTGGATTCAGAAGAGGATATGGAACAACAGATACCATTGATGATGTCAGATGCATCTTAGCTCAAAGCAAAGTATACTAGAAAAAATGTTTACCTGTGTTTTATTGACTGTGCAAAAGCATTCAATTGTGTGGAGAATAACAAATTATGAATAACATTGAGAAGAATGGGAATTCCAGAACCCTTAATTGTACTCATTATAAACCTTTACATGGACCAGGAAGCTGTTTTTCAGAACAAGGATACACTGCATGGTTTAAAATCAGGAAGGGAGTATGTCAGTGTTGTATCCTTCCAGCATACTTAGTCAACTTGTATGCTGAGCAAATAATCAGAGAAGCTGGACTATATGGGGAAGAACTTGTTATCAGAACTGGAGGAAGACTCATTAACAACCTGCGATATGTTGATGATACAACTTTGCTTGCTGAAAGCAAGGATGACTTGAAGCACTTACTGACGAAGATTGAAGAATATAGTCTGCAGTATACACTGCACCTCAATATAAAGAAAACAAAAATCTTTACAACTGGACCAATAAGCAGCATCATAATAAATGGAGAGAAGATATTCTGCAATCAACAACAATGGAAGCAGCAGTCAAGATAACAGGCAATGTATTGCATTCGGCAAATCTGCTGCAAAAGACCTCTTTCAGGTGCTGAAGAGCAAAGATATTTCCTTAAAGACTAAGGTGCACGTGACACAAGCCACAGTATTTTCAATTGTCTCATATGTATGTGAGAGTTGTACAATGAACAAGGAAGACTGAAGAAGAGTTGATACTTTTGAGTTGTGGTGCTGGTGAAGAATGCTGAAAGTACCATGGACTGCTAAAAGAACTAACAAATCTGTCCAGGAAAAGTGCAGCCAGGATATTCTTTGGAAGTGATAATGGCCAGATTTAGTCTCACCTACTTTGGTCACGTTGTCAGAAGGGACAATTCTCTGGAGAAGGATGTCATGCTTGGTAATGTGGAGAGTCAAGGAAAAAAGGGAAAGCCTTCAACAAGATCAATTGATACAGTGGCTACAACAATGGGCTCAGGTATAGCAAGGATCATGGTGCTGGCACAGGACCAGGCAGTGCTTCTTTCAGCTGTACGTAGGGTCACTATGAATCAGAGATGACTCAATGACATCTAACAACAACATAAAAGATGAAAAACAAAGATAAAAATAATGCCAGGCATAGGCAAATCTATTTCTCTTGGCCTCATGGTAGTGTGTTTAAAATTGTATCAATTTCTTGCTCGATATTAAAAATAGCTGATTAAAGCTTGGCAAAAAATATCTTTTCCTCTGATTAATTTATCTGTAGTACTGTTAAAGAAATATTTGTATTAACCAAAGGAAACAAACAAAAAAATACAACTCACTACCTTGAGTGGGATCCGACTCATAGTGACAACTCTTTGGGTTTCCAAGGCAGTATCATTACAGAAGTAGACTGCCCCATCTTCCTTCTGAGGAGTGGCTGGTGGGTTTGAAACACCAGCCTTCTGGTTAGCAGTCAAATATCTTAGGCACTATGCCACCAGAGCTCCTATTTGCATTAATAGAACTATGCAAACTCTCCAATATCTTCACATTTTAATTAGAGGGAAAACCTTCTTTCCATTTAATTCTCTCTTGCCCAATGTATTTAATTCCCATTAGGGTTATTAAGAGCTTCATAAATGAAAAATTTATACTATAAAGGCTCATTTTAACACAATTATTTCCAAGTTACTTAATAAATAAATATTTAGCTCTGAAAAAACAATTAATTTTCAGCACTGTAGGTGATGTTTATTATAGTCAAAACATATTTTTGTATGTGATTTAGATGCCATTTCAAGGAGACCAGAGAAGTTACATTGTTTGAGGCCTAACTACTTTTATACTGCTATAATTGCTTAGAATTGAAACTTACATATGTTTAGTTTAAGGTTTTATGTTTTCTGAAAATTATAGTTAGTCTACACAATTTGAGATTTTCATCTTAGTCTAAATGTTCATGTTGGCATTTCTCTGACATACAGAATCCAACTACAATGTAGTGTTCTCAAATCCAGTGCTTTGACATGTTAACTCACATATACTTGTTCTTGAATAATGAGTTGATGGATTTCATAATATTGTTTTAACAAAGCCCTATAAAATGTGCAGATTGAAAGCAGTTTAATATCACTGAAATCTGTATCAGGATAGTCTGTGTGATCACTTGTTTGAGTAACAGTTGGCTATTTTCTTTCTTTCTGTAGTTAAAACCAGTCAACTTTAGGCATTCTTCAAATAAAATGTTACCGTAGGTCCAATGTTTTGATACTTCCTTGGCTAAGGTTATAATTCACACTGGAATATTGTTCATAGAAGAGGACATTTATATTGACTATTTTCTGGTCATTTTTCTTAAATATAATCTGTTTAAAAATTCATTATGTAGGGCTATTTCTTATCCAACACCATGGTAGGTGATGTTGGTTTTTCAATTTGTCAGAGTAAAGCAACTGAAATCCCTTCTCCTCAGAGGATGTCTCCAGGACAAGGATGCTTCTATATCTTTATGTACCTTATGAGATTAATATAAATATATTTCCAGGTCATAAGTCAACAAAGGCTTTTCATTGGCTTTTAATGAATAAAATAAATACATAATGGTAAAACAAAAAATTATAAAATTTAAATAGAACAAATGCTTCCATATGGTTGGACTTCCCTAACTTATTGGTTCTAAGAATAATTTTGGGCTCTTTTTAATAATGCAACTTCTCATTTTCCTCCCCTAAAAAGATTCTCATTCAGAATGTCTGGAAAGTGTTCCATAAATTTATATTTTTAGAACATATTTCTAAATGTCCTTATCATCAAGTTTTGGGGAAAAAAGCTTCAACATCTATGTAAACATATACCACACACCAAGCAAAAGTCCTGATAAAACTCAGGAAGCACATGAAATCCTTGGAGAATAGAAAATGGTATGAAGCTTTTTATCATCAGCCAAGGAACTCAACAGAAGGCATGGATAAGAAGAAATAGTAACCAGTTGCCATGAGTTGACTTTGACTCATGGCTACCCACTATGCATCAGAGTAGAACTATGCTCCATCGAGTTTTCAATTGCTGATCACCAGGGCTTTCTTTCCAGGCATCTCTGGGTGGACTCAAACCTCCAAACTTTTGATTACTGGTTGGATGTGTTAACCATTTGCACCCACAGATTCCTTGATTTCCTCTACTGAGAGGAAAAGTAACCTCCAGTTAAGTAGGTGAGAGGCATCACACTTAAATTATTTTTCCACTATCGCACAGCTGTAGTTCTGAACTTAACTGTATGATAGAATCAATTGAGAGCTTTTAAAATCCTAATGTCCAGGCTACACCACAGCTCTCTTAAATCAAAATTTCTAGAGGTGATTCTCAGGCTTTCAAAATTTTGAAAGCTTCCCAGGCAATTTCAATGTGCACTCAGTGTTGACAACCCCTGTCTTCCAGACTAGATGGTGTGCTGCATTGTGTGAACAAAGCTCAGCTTCACTGTATGATCTCATGAAGACTGAAATAAACTGATAAACTTCACTTTCATTTCTGGATCATTGCACAAAAACCTGTAAGCCTCAAAGTTAAAAGTAAATGAATTGCAGCAAGTATGTGTTGATTTTATATCCAAACATCTTCCAAAACCATGTTATTAATTCAAATGTTTTTCCTACATATGTTGCTGTTGTTAGGTTCCATCTAGTTGGTTCTCACTCATAGTGACCCCATGTACAACAGAATGAAACACTGTCAAGTCCTGCATCATTCCCTCAATCTTTGCCAAGCTTAAGTCTATCATTGCAGCCACTGTGTCAATCCATCTTGGTCAGGGTCTTCCCCTTTTCTATTGACCCTCTCATCTACTGAGGATGATATCCTTTTCCAAGGACTGGTCCCTTCTGACACCATGACCAAAGTACGAGAGTTTCTGCATATAATGATGGGTTCTCTTTGTAGATAAATATATCATCTGTGAATGATGAAAGTATAGTTCTTCTTTACAAATACTTGTTCTTTTTATTTACTTATGTATTTTTCTTTATTATGTGCATAGCTTTGGCTTTCACACTCAAGATTGCCTGGATACAGTGATAGTAACTATGTTCAACCTGTTCCTGATTTTAAAAGGACCACGTTTAATGCTTCATATTAAAATGTTTTGCTCTAGGTTTTTGGATGCTTGATTCTGTAAGGCTGAAATAATGGCCTTCCGTTCCTAATTTGCCAAGACATTGTAATCATTTACTGAGATGCATATATATGCTTGCTGGTGATATCAACTGCATAGATGTTTATAATTTTTTAACTTCTGTTTTCATATTTACTTTTATCATGTCCTACATTGTTCCAATTCATTATTTTATTAGTTTTGTTTTTAACTAATTCAGTTAGATTAGTTCATAAATTTGGAGTACACTTATTTATTTTAAACAGGTATGGCTATTACATTTCCTTATAAAAATAATATCTCATTAGTTTGTATTTAATATTTTCCTTTTCATTTTCATTTACTTTCAAATATAGCTATTTGTCTCTTTATTTACAAACAGCATTTTAATTTTCAAAGAAATAGATATTTCACTATTTGGTTAGAGCTTTCATTATAGATCATTTCATTTTCATTATACCAACCAAACCAAATCCACTGCCATAGAGTCGTATCCAACTCACAACTACCCCTCCTTGGGTTTCTGAGGCAGTGTCACTATGGAAGTTGACTGCTCAACCTTCCTTCTGAGGAGTGGCTGGTGGATTTGAACCACCAGCTTTCAAATATAACTCGAGAGAAACTGTTTATCCTTGTGTACTGAGTTTATATATCTAATGATTCATGGTCTGTCATATTTTATGCCACATATACCCAACCATTCCCTCCACACAAACTCACACATAAGGATTATTTTAAGTTAAAGCATACCTCATACCCTTTAATCTTTAAACGATTCACAATACTTTTCCAAAAGATAAAGATCCTTTATCTAAGAACAAAACACAATATTGTTGTTGTTATGTTGTAATGTGCCATTGAGTCTTCTCTGACTCATAGCAACCTCATGGACAACAGATGAAACACTACCCAGTTCTGTGCCAGCCTCATGATCCCTACTATACCTGAGCCCTCCGCTGCAGACACTGTGTCAATCCATCTTGTTGAGGGCCTTCCTCTTTTTCATTGACGCTTACCACTTTACCAAGCATGACATCTGTGGTAGTTAAGGTTGTGTGTCACTTTGGCTGGGCCTTTTTGAGTGGCTGGGCAGGTGGATGTAGTTATACCATAATGAGACTGGCAATCAACTTCATGGTGGGATCTATTCAGCTGCTTTGCAGATAGAGTCTGCTTTCCATATATAAGCAGCTTCTTAGAGAATGGTCTCTAGCTTATGGCACACTTGAACCATGCATGTAGCTGCATCTTTGTTCAGCAGCCTGCCATGCTCTGCCAAGCTTGGGACTTTCAATGGACTTGAATTAATGGCCTGCCATGTGGCTTGGTAACATCAGGACTGTGCTTTTTACCTGTCAACCTTGGGCTTGTCAGTCTCAGCAGCCAGCAGTTGTTTGAGTGAAGAAAAGCCTCTAGCATCAGTGGTCCGGGAGCAGAAGGCAGAGCTGAAGCACAAGGATGAGGGGCTTTCACACAGCCCCTAGAGTCTTGGACTTTGAACTTGGACTTAAAGCCTCCCAATTGTAAGAGAATAAACTCCTGTTTTGTTCAAGCATTTGATTTGCAGTATATTCTTGTCAAAGTGGAACTAAGTAACCAAAATAGAATATGGTACCAAGGGAGTGGGGTGCTACTCTGACAGATACCTAAAATGTGGAAACAGGAGTGGAATACATCCTTCACCCAAGACCCTGGCAGAGACCCTGGCATGCAGCATGAGAGACAGCAGGAGCAGAGCTAAGAGACCAGCATGAGAGATAGCAGGAGCAGAGCCCAGAGACTGGTATGAGACAGCAACAGCCTTACCAGCCCATGGAGGAGTAAGCTGGATGCCTTTGTGTAGGCAATTTCCTGACAGAGTGGGTTGCCTTCTGGCATTAATTGGTAGAGGAGAGAGGCATGAAATGGAGTAGCAGTTTGGCCAGCCAACAGAGCAAGAAAGCTAAGTGTCCTTTGGGTAGGAAGATTTCCAGCAGAGTGGTTGCCCTAGGGCATTAATTGACAGAATTGGAGAGACCAAGGAAACAGCAAGCAGAGCTGCCTCATCTTCAAGGGTAGGACCATGACCTTTGGGGTTGGAACCACCACAGCCCCTGAGGTTTCAGAGAGCCAGACTTTCACCAACTTTGATCTGGAGTGTGGGGCTGCTCATTCATGTGAGGCAGTGAGATGGAGTTATAGCCACTGTCCAAGAGTGAGAGGGCAGGGCCGCCATGCCCAAGAGGAGGAGGAACAGGCTCCACCAGGCCAAGAGGGCGAGGTCTCCAGTCAGAGAAACTAGGGGACTGGAGCCACCCAGTGAAGGAGATATGTACAGATGCCACCCATTGAAGGTCTGTACAGGTGTCAAGTTGACAAGAAATGGAATTGTGATAGTTAAGGTCGTGTGTCAACTTGGCTGGGCCTTGTTGAGTGGCTGGGCAACTGGTAAGTAGTTATTACCCAGGATGATACTGTCAATCAGCTCCATGGTGGGATCTACCACAAGCAGCTGAATAGCTGTTTTAGAGATGGAGTCTTCTTCCCATATATAAGCAGCAGCTTTGGGAATGGTTTCTAGTTTATGGCACACTTGAACCCTGCATGTAACTGTGTCTTTGTTCAGCAGCCTGCCATTACCTGCCAACTTTGGGACTTTCAATGGACTTGAATTAATGGCCTGCTGTGTGGTTTGGTGACATCAGGACTGTGCCTTTTTACTTGGCCTTGTCAGTCTCAGCAGCCAACAGCTGTCTGTGTGAAGAATAGACTCTAGCACCAGTGGGCTGGGAGCAGAAGGTAGAGCTGAAGTCCAAGGTTGAGGGGCTTTCACACAGCCCTTAGAGTCTGGCACTTTGAACTCAGACTTAAAGCCTTCAAATTATAAGAGAATAAACTCCTGTTTGTTCAAGCATCTCATTTGTTATATATATTCCTGTCAGAGTGGCACTAGGTAACCAAAACAACATCCATCTCCAGAGAATGGTCCCTTCTGACAACACTACTAAAGTAGGTGAAATGAAGTCTGGCCATTCTTGCTTACAAGGAGCATTCCAGCTGCACTTCTTCCAGAACAAATTTGCTAGTTCTTTTAGCAGTCCATGGTACTTTCAGCATTCTTTGCCAATGCCACAACTCAAAAGCATCAGCTCTTCTTCAATCTTCCTTATTCACTGTTTTGTTCTGACTTGCATATGAGGCAACTGAAAAAACCATGACTTGGGTTAGGCACATCTTAGTCTTCAAGGAGAAATCTGTGCTCTTCAGCACTTGAAAGAGGTCTTTTGCAACAAATTTGTCCAATACAATATGCCATCTGATGTCTTGACTGCTACTTCCTTTGACATTGATTGTACAACCAAGTAATATGAAGTCTTTGATAACATCAAACTTTTCTCCATCTATCGTGGTACTGATTATTGGTTCAGTTGTGAGGATTTTTGTTCTCTTTATATTAAGGTTCAATCCATACTGCAGACTATAGTCTTCAATCTTCATCACTCAGCGCTTCAAATCATCCTCACTTTCAGCAAGCAAAATTGTGTCATCTGCATATCTCAGGTTGTTAATGAGCCTTCCTCCAATCCTGATGCCATGCCATTCTCATATAGACCATCTTTTCTGATTATGTGCTCAGCATACAGATTGAATAAGTATCGTGAAAGGACACAACCCTGATGTACTCCCTTCCTGATTTTAAACCATGCAGTATATCCTTGTTCTGTTCTAATGACAGTCTCCTGGTCTACGTACAGGTTCCTCATGAGTACAATTAAGTGTTCTGGAATTCCAATTCTTCTCAATGTAATCCACAGTCATATCACTATTGAAATAAAAGTGATAATTGCCTAATGTTACCAAGTATTCAGTTACTCTTCAGATTTCCTCATGTTTTTTTTTTTTTTTTTTTCAATCAGAATCAAAACAAGATCCTTCCTTTACCCTGGATTAATATGCCTATTAAGTTTATTTTCATCATTAAGCACCCCTCATGTTTAAAATGACTTGTTATTTGTTCAAGAAACTTGAGTATTTTGTTCTGTATAATTTCCCATACTTTGGATTTTGCAGATTATATACCTGAGATGAACTTTTTATATATTCTTTATTTTCTATAAACTTTTGTATGAGTGAAATTAGGCTCAATTTTTCACAAAAAAATACACCTATTCATAGGTAGTGCCATATACACTTTGTATCACATTAGAAGAAATATGAACTTGGTTAATGTTAAGAATATACATTTTCCTAGAAATTTACTAGATTAAAAAAATCAAATTGGTGATACTCTAAATGTCTTAGTTCTCTAGTGTTGTTGTAACAGAAATACCACAAGGGGGTGGCTTTAATAAACAGGAATTTATTCTCTTACAGTTTAGAAGGCTAGAAGTCCAAATTCAGAGTGCCCACTCTTGGGGTTGAGTGCAGGCCCCTCGACCTTGGACGTTAGATCATATATTATTTCAGGCCCACTGTAGCTGGACGCTTCCTCTAACTCAGGCTGCTGCAGATAACTGAGGCTGACAAACCCAAGATCAAAAAGTAAAATGGCACAATCCCATGATTAGCAGACAATACAACAGACCACTGGTTCAAGTCCAGTAGCTGGAGATGAAGACTCGGCCAAATGTTGGAGCCAAATGTACCAATATCTAGAGAACTTTCTCAAAGCTTCTCTTTATATACTGGAAGAAGGCCTTACCCCAAAGGCAAATACTTAGCTGCTCACAGCAGATTCCACCATGGAGGTGACTACACTCTCGTCATGGGGAATAACTACACAGCTGTCTACCCACTCAAAACGATGACCCAGCCAAGTTGACACACAATATTAACTACCACATTAATTTATTAGTTCTTCTGCATTTTTGTCTGAACAGTTTTGTTAGATTTTTTTTTTAATTTCAGTACTATTAAGGACTTACATTTTAACATATTTGTGTCTTTTATTATTCTACTGAAGCTATAATTTTTAATGTTCAAGTTGACCCATATTTTCTTAGTGGAAGATTCTTTAATTTAGCTCATATGTTCTTTTGGTATGATCTTACTAGTCTTTTATTTTTGCTTTTATTTTCAGCAAAGTATTTCAGATTCATCTTGTGTATTTTTCATCCTAGATCTAAAATTAGATATTTTTCTAGGGAATCCTCTTTTCATTTAATAGAAAATGGGGCACATCTGGGCACTTAGGGGTGTTCCTTCATTACTTTTGAGTCGTCACTACTTCTAGGCCTAGTCAGAGAAAATATATTGGGCTGCTAACCAAAAGGTTTGTGGTTCAAACCCACCAGCCGCTCCATGGGAGAAAGATGAGGCAGTCTGCTTCATAAAGATTTAAAGTCTTGTAAACCCTATGGGACAGTTCTAATCTGTCCTATAAGATTGCTATGAGTTGTAATTGACTCAATGGCTTTGGGATTGGTTGGATTTGGGTATATTGGTATTGACAATTCAAATTTAAGATCACAGTATTTCAACATAAATACTTCGATTATGTTTTTCTTACCTCTAAATTT
>NW_006921978.1:2753258-2756548 GCF_000298275.1 Orycteropus afer afer | reverse complement strand
CATTTGAGGAGTTTTTGTTTTTGTTTTTTTTAACCTAAGATATGTCCTACTGTGTATGTTGACACTGGCAATATTCATTGCTATGTAATTTAACAAAACCAAAAACCAAAAGGAGCTCTAGTGGTGTAGTGCCTAAGCCATTTGACTGCTAACCAGAAGGCTGGTGGTTCAAACCCACCAGCCACTCCTCAGAAGAAAGGTTGGACAATGTATTTCCATAGTGATAACCATAATATATTAATTAGAGTTATTTTTAAAGTGTCTGTTAAATAGTTCCAGTGTCTAGGAATATCTTTGATTCTGGTTCTGTTGGTTGCTTTTTCTTGTTGTAATAGCTGTTGTTTGTTGTTCAGTCAATTCCAGCTCATGCCAACACCATGAATACAGAGTAGAACTGGACCATAGCATTTTCAAAACTATGACATTTTGGAAGCAGTCACCAGGGCTGTTTTCCAAGGCACCTCTGCATGCATTCATACCACCAATCTTTGTGCCAGTAATAGAGAACTTTTATATACCCAAGAACTTCAAAAATAGTAGTATGCCTTTTTTTTTTTGCATGAATTTTTGATGAGTCTCACAATTTTTTTTTATTGAATATTAAGCATTGTAAATGCATAGTAAATGTTTAAAATAGTTTTAAAGCACCAGATGAGTATACTTCTTTTTATCTCACCTTGTAAATATGGGTTGTTGAATCCATATAGTCAGAAGTTGAGGCAGGTTTGTATGTAGCTATTACTGTAGTGACTTTTGGCAGACCACAGGCTTCAAATTATTTCATAATTAAACCACTGCTACTTACTGAGATTCTGGATGATCTGAGAGTTTTCAGTGTTTTTGTGACACCCTCAATTATCAGCAGGACCTGCATCTGTGCAACGCAGTGGATGTCTCTTCATTCTAGCCTTATGCAAGATGTTTGATTGGCCCAGATGAGGTTTCAGAGTTCTTATGACCAAGCTGATACTTAAGTTATATATATCCTTGCCTCAGAGATGGGCTTTTACAGCATTGCAGGCTCTTTTCCCATGGCAGCTGAACTCTGACTTGTATCAATAGGATGTTTTGGGTAAATCTCTGGGGTTTGAGGAAGTTTCCTGTCCCTTGTCCAGCTGTGGCAGATTTCTGACTTTTTGCCCTTTCCTGGCAACACATGGCTTTTGACCTTTTTGTGTGTGTAATTTTGTAATTTATATTTTAATCATTTGATATTTTAATTTTATTGATTTTTTTTTTTTTTGGGGGGGGTCCAAATGTCAAGTATGTTGATTTTGCCAATACTCTTTCAAAGTGCCTTGTTACATTATGTGTTCAATGATTTATACTAATTGAACATAATCTGTGGGACTGCTGAGAATATAAGCTGTGGATGCTTTCAATAAGAAAGTAATTTCTTTCTAACTAAAGTGGAATCATGTGTTACAGATTTACCATGATTTCTATTTAATTCAAAGATATTTTAAGGAACTCTTGCCTATATTGAGAGATTCAAGTGCAGCTCCTCATATTTCTTTGGAGCATTATATGTCCCTAGGCTAACAGTGGTTTTCATGTTTTCTTAAAATCTCATCGTTTTGTTTCAGTTTACATATCATTTATTTTTAGCTGGTTTATTTCTTTTTCTTTTCTTTGGATCCACCACTCATCTATCAGCTGTCTTACTGTGATGGTTTGTGTGTTGCTCATTCACTCACTCACTCACTGGCCTCAAGTTGGATCCAACTCATAGCCACCCTTCCTTGGGTTTCTGAGGCAATATCACTACAGAAGTAAATTGCCCAACATTCCTTTAGAGGAGTGGCTGGTGGGTTTGAACTGCCAGCCTTCGGATTAGCAGTCAAACACCTTAGGCACTACATCACCAGAGCTCCTTGTGTGTTGCTAGGAGGCTAGGAGTGTGTTCAAATACCAGCAGGGTCACCCATAGTGGACAGGTTTCAATGGAGCTTCCAGATGAAGAACAGACTGTGAAGAAGGATAAGACCATGAACCTCTGAAATATTTGGCCACTGAGAACCTTATGGATAGTCATGAAGAACTGTCTGATACATTACTGGGAAACTTTATGAGTAGCCCTGAATCATTGTCTGATCTAGTGTCAGAAAATGAGCCCCTTGGGTTGGAAGGCACTCAGAATATGATTGGGGAACAAATGCTTCCTCAAATTGACCTTAATAATGTTGATAGAGTAAAGCTCAGGACCTTCATTTGCTGATAGGGCACTCTCAAAATGGAAAGAAACAGATGCAAACATACAATAATAATGGAAACATGGAATGTATAAAGTATGAACCTAGGAATATTGGAAGTTCTCAAAAATGAAATGAAATATGTAAAGATTGATATCCTAGGCATTAGTGAGCTGAAATGGACTGGTTTTGGACATTTTGAATAAGATAATCATATGACTTACTATGCCAACAACATCAACTATGTCAGGAAAGACAAATTGAAGAGGAGTGGCATTGCATTCATCATCACAAAGAATTTTCAAGATCTATCTCAGTACAGTGTTGTCAATGATAGGATAATATCCATACACCTACAAAGAAGACCAGTTAATACTATTATTACTGAAATTTTCACACCAACTACAAAAGCCAAAGATGAAGCAATTAAAGATTTTTACTAACTTCTGCAGTCTGAAATTGAACAAACATGCAGTAAAGATGTATGGATAATAACTCGAAATTGGAATGCAAAAGTAGGAAATAAAGTAGAAGCATCAGTAGTTGGAAAATATGGCCTTGGTGACAGAAATAATGCTGGAGATCACATGATAGAATTTTGCAAGGCCAATGACTTATTCATTGCAAATATATTTTCAAACAACATAAAAGGTGACCTATGTGGGCTATCAAATCTGCTACATTTGTGGAAAGAAACATTAGAGAAGCACAATATCTTCAGTGAAAACAAGACCAGGAGCTGACTGTGGTACAGACAACCAATTGCTTTTATGTAAATTCAAGTTGAAATTTTAAAAAATATAAACAAATCCACACAAGTCAAAATACAACCTTGATTGTATTCCACTTGAATTTAGGGACCAACTTAAGAACAGATTTGATGAACACCAATTTCTGAACACTAGAAGAATTGTGGGATGACGTCAAGAACATTATACAAAACAAATGGTCATTAAAAAATACAGGAAATGAAGAAAATAATATAATAGATGTCAGAAGAGACTTTGAAACTTCCTCTTGAATGGAAACTAGCTAAGTTGAGTGCAAAACATGATGTAGTTTTGCAAAACAGAAGATTTCAAAGACAACTGGAAGAGA
>NW_006921978.1:2734563-2751181 GCF_000298275.1 Orycteropus afer afer | reverse complement strand
GCTGGGTTTGAAACACCAGTGTCTCAGCCTCAAAACTAACATCAATAAGTCACCATGGTAGGACAAACCAACAGACAAGTTTGTCTCCCTGTTGGAAACCTCTTGTACCACCCTTACCTGGGTCCCTGTGGCTGACTCCTCCTCTGTCCAGATTCCTGGGCATTTTAATCCCCTTTCTCCATCTCTCCTGCCCTGCTGCTTTGGGTGTGCCAGAGTTACCTCTCCTCACCTGGATCCCTGCGGCTGATTGCTCCTATGTCTGGGTTCCTGCCTTTTAATCCCCTTTCTCCTGCTCTACCATCCTGCTGCTTTGGGCGTGCCTGGGTTCTCTCTCCTCAGCTGGACCCCTGCGGCTTATTGTTTTCTTAGCTGAAAGCAAAGAATACCAGAATGATATTTACCTATTTTTTTTGACTATGCAAAAACATTCAACTATGTGGATCATAATAAATTATGGATAACATTGTGAAGAACGAGGATTCCAGAACACTTAATTGTGCTCATGTGGAATATGTGTACATAGAACAAGGGGCTCTCATTCAAACAGAACAAGGGGATAATACATGCTTTAAAACCAGGAAAGGTGTGCATCAGGGTTGTACCTTCCTGCCATATTTACTCAATATGTATGCAGAGCAAAAAATCTGAGAAGGTGGACTATATGAAGGATGTGGCATCAGGATTGGAGGAAGACTCATTAACAACCTGCAATATGCAGATGACACAACCTTGCTTGCTGAAAGTGAAGATGATTTGAAGCACTCGCAAATGAAGATCAAACTCCAGTCTTTATTATGGATTATACCTCAAAATAAAGAAAAGGAAAATCCTCACAAATGGACCAATAATTAACATCATGATAAATGGAAAAAAACCTTAAGGTTGTCAGGAATTTCATTTTTCTTGGATCTGTAACAACACCCGTGGAAAAAGCAATCAAGAAATCAGACATTGTACTGAATGTACAGATCTGTTGCAAATGACCTTTTCTAAGTGTTAAGAAGCAGATATGTCACTTTGAAGACTAAGGTGCACCTAACCCAGGCCATGGTATTTTCAATCACCTCATATTCTTGTGAAAGCTGGACAATGAATAAGGAAGACAGAAGAAGAGTTTGAAGTGTGGTGTTGGTGAAGAGCACTGAAAATACCATGGACTGCTAGAAGAACGAACAAATCTGTCCTGGATGAAGTGCAGCTAGAATGCTCCTTTGAAGCAAAAGTCCAGACTTTGTCTCAACTATTTGGTTATCTTGTCAGAAGGAACCATTTCCTGGAGAACAATATCATGGGTGGTAAAGGAGGATGGTGAAAAAGACAAAGACTCTCAAGGAGATGATTTGACACAGTAGCTACAATGATGGAATCAAGCATAGAAAAGATTTGAGGACAGTGCAGTGCTGGGCAGTGTTTCATTCTGTTTTACATAGAGTTGTACATAGGGTTGCTATTAGTTGGAACCAACTTGACTGCACCTAACAACAACAACAGCAGCAACAACAAATCTTTGGATAATTCCCTTACAGTCTTAAAATGTTGCAGTATGATAAAAGGCTCTTATTATTACTTGGTGTCACTGAGTTGGTTTTGACTCATAATGACCCTATCTACAATAGAAGGAAGCACTGCCCAATCCTGCATCATCCTCACAGCAGTTCCTTTGTTTGAGCCCACTGTTGCAGTCATTGTATCAGTCCATATCAATGAAGATCTTCCTCTTTTTTGCTGAAGATTTTCTTCTATTTTACCAAGCATGTCCTTCTTCAGAAACTGGTCTTTTCTGATAGTATGTACAAAGTACATGATATGAGGTCTCACCATGCTGCTTCTAAAGAACCTCCTGTCTTCACTTCTTTCAAGACAGATTTGTTTTTTTCTTCTGGCAGTCCATGGTATATTCAATATTCTTCACCAACAAACAATAATTCTAAAATATCAATTCTTCTTTGGCCTTGTTTATTCATTGTCTAGCTTTCACATGCATATGAGGCAATTGAAAATACCATGGGTTGGGTCAGTTGCACCTTACTCCTCAGAGTGACATCTTTGTTTTTTTGTTTTGTTTTGTTTTTGTTTTTGTTTTTAACATTTTCAAGAGGTCTTTCACTGTGCATTTGCCCAAAGCAGTATGTTGTTTGATTTCTAAGTGTTGACCAATTCTTTTTGGTACAGTGACTCTGCACAATCCTTCCACTTTTTTTTTGGTGCTTCCTGCATTGGCATAGTGCCTAAGGCATTTGACTGTTAATCAGAAGGCTGGCAGTTCAAACCCACCAGCCACTCCTTGGAAAGAAGGTTGGGCAATCTACTTCTGTAGTGACCCCTCCTCAGAGACCCAATGAGGGGTCACTATGAGTCAAATACAACTCGACAACAGTGTTTTTGATTTTGGTTTTTGCATAGTTCAGTATTGTTCTCATAGAATTCTTCAATATTATAACTCAAGGCCCATTTTTTTTCTTCAATTCTTTCACCTTGAGAAATGCTGAGCATATTATCTTCTTTTGATTTTCTAAGTCCAGGTCTTTGCACATGTCCTTATAATACTTTAATTTGTCTTCTGGAGCTACACTTTGAACTCTTCTGTTCATTTTTTTTTACTTCATCATTACTACCTTTTATTTTTGCTATTGTACATTTAAGAGCAATTTTCAGTGTTTCCTGTGACATCCATTTTGATGTTTTCTTTCTTTCTTTTCTTTTTAATGACCTTTTACTTTCTTTATGTATGATGTCCTTGATGTTGTTACATAACTCTTCTAGACTTTGGTTGTTAGTGTTGAATTAATCTAGTCTATTCTTAAGATGATATTTAAAATCGGATGAGATATACTCAAAGGCATACTTCAGTTCTGGATTTTTAAAAATATTCTTCAAGTTCAACTTGAACTTGCATATGAGCAATTGATATTCTGTTCTGCAGTCAGCATTTGGCCTTTTTTCTGGATGATAATATTGAGCTTTTTCATTGTCTCTTCCACCAGATGTTATATTTTGAGTGTTCCATCTGGAGAGGTTTATGTGTATCATCACTATTCATGTCATTGAAAAAATGAATGTCATTTTTCTTGCCAATTTTATCATACTATATCCAGCATCATTTCTATCACCAAGGAATATTTTCAAATAATGTTTCTTCATTTCTGACTTTGAATTTCAATTGCCTATAATTATCAATGCATCTTGTTTGGTTGGGCAATCTAATTGCATAGTGATATTGCCTTGGAAACCCAAGGAAGGGTCACTATGAGTCGGGTCCGACTCAACGGCACATAACAACAACAAGATAATTATCAATGCATCTTGATTGCATCAATAATACCTTAAGTTCTGAAGCACTTACTTATGAAGACTAAACCTTCAGTAAGGATTATACCTCAATGTAAAGAAAACAAAAATCCCCAAAACTGAACCAAATAAGAAACATCATATCAGACAATGTTCCACTGCTATTTGTACAGTTTCCTATTCATATGACAGAAAGGATGTGTGTCAGGTCTGTATCTTTTCACCATACTTATTCAGTCTGTCTGTTGTTGGGGACCAAGAAAAAGACCCCAAAAGAACATGATTGCAAGGCACATGTTCTAATTACAGTGAAGAGATGACAAGACCTCTCTTGTGATTGAGTGTTTGCTTTTAGGGATGGCAAGGCCTCTCTGTGGTTGAATGTTGCTTTAAGAGATGGCAAGGTCTCTCTCCCTGTTAAATACTTAATTGGCAAAACATCAAAGTATTCAAAAGAGATGCTATTCTCCATGTTTTTTATCTTATTGGGATGTTTCATGCTTTGTGTCACTGTGTCCTATAAACATTTATCGTTTTACACTCCTCATTCCTGAGGAGATACTTGTGATTGTTTTAATGACCACCTGTTGTCCTTGAGCATGTAGAGGAGTAAAACTTTAGCTCTGTAGAGAATAAGCTGATTGTATGACTTCCAAGACTAATGATGTAATCATGCACAAACATATAAATAAAGTAGAACAAAGGCATCAGGGGTAGCTCCCACAGAATATGCAGGGTGTCTGCCTGGCCCCCGTTCCTTAATAAATAAAAAAGAAAAGTATTAATCCTTTCACGTCACTTCATTTCATGACCTGTGCGGTTTTGCCGGATGGTCATTTGGCACCCAAATAGGGACCCGGAGTGAAGCGCCTGAGAGGACACCCAACTTGAAGAAAAACGGAGCACCGCAAGAGAAAAAAGAAAATGGGTGAGTGTGGATGAATTAAATAAATCTTCTTTAAGTCAGGCTAACATGGGAGATTTGGAATTTCATGAAAGAGATCATTATATTTCTGTTCTTAAAGCATTAGTTCAGGCTAGAAGTTTTTCAGTGTCTAAAAAAGTTAGAGGAATTTTTGCAACATGTTGATCACCATTGCCCTTGGTTTCCTCTGGAAGAAACCATTGATTCAACAGCTTGGGAGACCATCAGTCAACAAATAAATAAGCATTTAAAAGGAAATGGGCCGAAGTATTTTCCAGAGCTTGTATTTCTATTTGGAGTATCTTAAAACTGTGTTTAGAGTTAGATAAGGAAATAAGTGTGGGCATAGATCCTAAAGTAGGAAAGGAGAAAAATGTAGATACAGATTCAAAGTTAAAAATGTCAAAAGAAGAAATGGTTAAAAAGAAGTTAGAACCTGAAGCCTCAGAAGTGAAGGAAGAGAAGTTATATCCTTCCTTAAATACATTTTTAAGTCAGGCAAAACCTTTTTTTAAATGCATTTTTAAATCAGACTGTTTCAGCTGCAACCATGCCTGCTAACACTTGCTCTCCTCCACCTTTTAACCTTTTCCCTCCCTCAGGAAAGCAAGTTAACTGTTTATCATCCACCAAGCCTCCTTTATCACCTATACAAACTGTGGTGCAAAAGGCGAGGGCCATGGATGAGGACATTCCATTAGAATTAAAATCTGTTTCTCCCTTAACAGAATACACAAATCAGCAGACTAATAAACTGATATAAGAATATAAAACATTTTCTTTTAAAACTCTTAAAGATTTGAAACAAGCTACTGTTACCTATGGGCCAACAGCACTGTTTGAAAAACCTTAATAGAAACCATTGCTCAAGAAAGTTTGTGTCCTTATGATTGGTATATGCTGGCTAAAACTGCATTAGAAGGAGGGGATAATTGATCCAGAGGGTAGGGCTTTTGGTAACACCCAGCCAAAGGCCCAAGGCCATATGCATAGAATGGGACAGTAATCAAGGTGAAGAGATGAACCTAGAAAGTCTTTAAAAGGATTATGTGTTTTGGATTATGTGTTTATCTGAATGTACTATGACTATTAAATGTTCCCTTATCTGCTTCTACATTAGAAATGATAATGGGGTATGTGGATAACAGAGAGTGTGTAAGTCCACTTTCAACCAATATTTAATTGGATATGTTAAAAGGGGAAATAGAATTTGTCCACAAGAAACACAGGCTTTTGTATCAAACCCTGTGTGTAGAGTATAGGGGGCATAGGTAGAAAACCTGAACCCCACCCAGGACTACTGAAGAAACAGAAGATTTGCATTTGAATAAGGACCTAAAAAAAAAAAAAATGACTGGCTCTTTGAATTTCCGAGCAAGCAGACAGGGTTTGGGTGCATCCAGACAGGAAAGTCATGGTCCAGGAGAGAAACCGGTTCCAGGACTGAAAGTTAAAAGAAGCCAGTGAGTAGTAAACTTGTATGTTACTCACTTGTGACCAGCTGAGTCCACCTGAGTGGAAATGGGGGAAGTGCAGCAAAGAAGAAACAGGCTGAGTTTGATACTCTTTAACCTAGGCCACAGAGGCTGGGGATGAAAGGTGTTGCCTGGTCTGAAGAGAAGAGTGTGACTCCCAAACTTGGCAGCTGGTACCCATGATCTAGATAGGATGGCTAGGACTGAGTTGACCAGAACCCGACCAAATAAAAAAGATGTTTGATACTGAGCTGATGTTAAATTGTTGCAATTTGATGGCTTGAGCTGGGCTGGACTTTGCTTGTTTATGGATTCAGATGCCTGAAGTTTCCAAGCAGAATAGAAGATTCTCCAGAGAAAAAGGATCATGCTTGTCTCCTCAGAGTACTGGTTTGATAGGGATGGACAAATTAGAAATTGGCTATTTAAAATGGGGGGAGATAAAGGCATGAATCGGCTGGCTTACACACTTGCATTGGTGTGGTTAATCTTAAACAGATGGTGAAGGGGATATTAATTTTTGATGTACAAAAGGTATAATGGCTAAAAAATACAAAAGCCACAGTGGCTTGTGGTGTAGTAAATTACCTGGTATGGCTTTTTTAGGTGTAAATCTTTGTAAACTCTGCGGTGGAATTTGCTGTGAGCAACTAAGGATCTCCTGATTGTAAAAGTTATCCACCTGGGGTATTTCTATTGGGAGCAACACAAAGTAATGTTCAGGGAAGTTCACTGTCTTTCAGGTGCTTAGAATTCTGATGCAATCATTGGCTAGTTTGGCCACTCTGCCAGGCTCAAAAGGAGGCCTCCTAGTGGCAGAACTCTCTCTGACTACTGACTAAGAAGGACGTACTGCTGAAAGAGACACGTACTCCTGAGAGACACGTGCTACTGGAAAAGAGACACAAGAGACACGCATTGCTGAGAGAGACACCAAGGGACATGCACTGCTGGGAGAGAGACTGTGAGAGATGGTTGGCTGAGAGACAGTGGGCTGAGAGAGACTGAACATTTTTCCTGGGCTTAGATTGTAGCCTATTGCTTCACTAATAGGCCCCATGGTCTGTGGGTTCTGTGTGGCCACTGTGGTGAATTGTCAAGCCCAGCAGAGGTGTGGTGGGTGCTGCGGGAGGAATGGTTGGTGTAGGATTGGTGAAAGGACTGGGGGGAGGTAGCATGTCTGGCCTCACAGTAATGGGCCTTAGGCTACTGATGGTATTCTGTTTTCCTCTTGTGCGGTTGGAGGAGGTCAGAAGATGTGGCCTCCCTACCCCTTTAACAATCCCAATCAAGTTGTAAACACTATACTTAATGGATTTAAGAAACTTAACCCTTTGAAAAGTATTCTTCCATTTCTATACCATTTTTTACCATATGTTATAATGTTTTTTTAACTGTATTATTTGTTATTATTTGGGTTCTGAAACTAATACATCAAGTAATTCAGTCTTTGACTATGGAGGTTCATCTACTGCACTTAAAAAATAAAAAGAGAGGATATGCTGGGGACTAAGAAAAAGACCCCCAAAAGAACATGATTGCAAGGCACGTGTTCTAATTACAGTGAAGAGATGACAAGGCCTCTCTTGTGATTGAGTGTTTGCTTTTAGAGATGGCAAGGCCTCTCTGTGGTTGAATGTTGCTTTAAGAGATGGCAAGGTCTCTCTCCCTGTTAAATACTTAATTGGCAAAACATCAAAGTATTCAAAAGAGATGTTATTCTTCATGTTTTTTATCTTATTGGGATGTTTCATGCTTTGTGTCACTGTGTCCTATAAACATTTATCGTTTTACACTCTTTATTCCTGAGGAGATTTCTGTGATTGTTTTAATGACCACCTGTTGTCCTTGAGCATGTAGAGGAGTAAAACTTTAGCTCTGTAGAGAATAAGCTGATTGTAGGACTTCCAAGACTAATGATGTAATCATGTACAAACATATAAATAAAGTAGAACAAAGGCATCAGGGGTCGCTCCCGCAGAATGTGCTGGGCGTGTGCCTAGCCCCATTCCTTAATAAATAAAAAAGAAAACTATTAATCCTTTCATGTTGCTTCATTTTGTGACCTGTGTGGATTTGCCAGATGAGGCAGTATGTGGAGCAAATAATCTGAGAAGCTGTCCTAAATCAAAAAAAGAACATGGAATCAGGATTGGAAGAAGACTCATTAAGAATCTGCAATATGCAGATGACACAGCCTTGCTTAATGAAACTGAAGATTACTTGAAGCATTTATTTAGGAAGACTAAAGACTACAGTCTGCAGTGTGGATTACATGTCAACATAAAGAAAACGAAAATATTCACAACTGGACCAGTGAGCAGCATCGTGATAAATGGAGTAAAGGCTGAAGTCGTCAAAGATTTTTTATTACTTGGATCCACAATCAACAGCAATGAAAGCAGAAGTCAAGAAATCAGATGAGGTATTGTACTGGGCAAATCTGCTGCAAAACACCTCCTTAAAATGCTGAAGAGCAAAGATGTCTCTTTGAGGACTAAAGTGTGCCTAACCCAAGCCACAACCCAACTTGTGGTGTTAGTGAAAAATACTGAAATCACCATGAACTGCAGAAGAACAAATAAATCTGTCCTGTAAGAAGTACAGCTGGAATGCTCCTTGGAGGTGAGAATGGCCAGACTTCTTCTCACCTACTTTGGTCATGTTTTCAGAAGGGACCATTACCTGGAGAAGTATATCATGCTTGGCAAAGTGGACAGTCAGTGACAAAGGCAAAGACCCTCAGTGAGCTGGACTGGCACAGTGGCTGCAACAATGGGCTCAGGTATAGCAAGGATTGTGAGGATGACACACAACTAGGCAGTATTTCATTCTACTGGACATGAGGTTGCTATGAGTCAAAACCCACTTGATGGCACCTAACAAAAATTCAATTGCATGTTTCAGTAATTTCAGACTGCAGAAGTTGGTAAAAATCTTCAATTTCTCCACCTTTGGCATTAATTTTTTGTGCATAATTTTGAATAATAGTCAAATTAATTTCTTCTTTGTAGGGTATCTTATCCATAACAGCATTGTGCTTCAGGTTTGACCTTAAAATGTTTATTTTGACAGTGAATGTGACACCATTCCTCTTCAATTTGTCATTCCCAGCATACTAGACCATATGATTGTATGATTTTAAATGACCAATATCATTCTATTTCAGCTCACTAACGCTTACAAGGGAGCTCTGGTAGCACAGTGCCTAAGGCACTTAACTGCTAACCAGAAGTCTGGTGGTTCAAACCCACCAGCCACTCCTCAGAAAGAAGGTTGGGCAATCTACTTCCATAGTGATACTGCCTCAGAAACCCAAGGAGGGGTTGCTATGAGTCGGATCTGACTCAACAGCATATAACAACAACAACAATGCTTACAATGTTGATCTTTATGAGTTCCATTTTATTTATGACCACTTTTAATTTTCCTAGATGGCACATAACAACAACAACAGATTCATACCATACCTTGTACATCCCACCTTCCAATTGCTAATGGATGTTTCCATCTATTTATTTTCATTTTCACTCATGCCATATCAGCAAATGAAGGTCTTGAAAGTTTTAGTCTGTTCATGTCACTAAGTCTACTTTAATGTTAGGAAGCAACTCTTATCCATTCATATTTTGAATGTCTTCCAACCTCAAAAGCCCATCTTCCAGTTACTATATCAGACAATGTTTGGCTATTGTTTATAAGATCTCAGTAGCCTATTTTTTTTTTTTTTTTTTCAGAAGTAGGTGATCAGGTCCTTCTTGTTAGATACTGTTTATCCTGGAAGCTCCACTCACTTAAACTTGTCAACCATGAGTGACCCTGCTATATTTGAAATATTGGTGGCATAGCTTCCAACATCACAGCAACATACAAGTCACCACAATATAACAAACTAACAGATGAGTGTTGGAAGAAAGGGCTAAAATATTACAAATCAGTCAGAATCTATGGATATATAAAGAATGAACACCTCATTCTTCTGTAATGCTCAAAATTATCTTTTCTTATTTCAGAGTATGTAACATCTAATACTTCCTCATGATTTTATGAAATGAAACTCATTGCAATCAAATCAATTCAAACTGATAGAAAACCCCATTGGGTTTCTAAGTCTGTAAATCTTTGCAGAAGCAGACTGCCTCATCTTTCTTCCACAGAGTGGCTGGTGGGTTTGAACCACTGACTTTTTGATTAGCAGCCAAATGCCTTAACTACTGTAGCACCAGAGTTCCTTATATAAGTTATATGTATTAATTATTTTCAGTCTTTCATCAGTGCCATGAGACTATTATTTTGAACTTTATTTTCAATATAAAAAAGTAGAAAATCCAAAGACTTAACAGGTCATTTATCTGAAGCAATAGGACAGCTTAATGGATCTTGAATCCAGTTATGTTTTCCCCAAGTTCAAGATTCTTAAAAGAAACAGGAAAAAAATTTCTTAGGAAAGAAAAAAATTCTCCTTTTCAGCATCTTTTCCTTAGACAGACAGTTTCCTTAGCCTGGTTATTTTAGCTAGCAATGATGACAACATTCTAAATTCCTGATTAATTTAGGGAAATTATATTTTGGAATACTGCTTTCAGAGAAAAAATATGTCTAATTATGATAAACATATATTCAGTACTTAATTTGTGTATAAGTAACATCATGATAAATGGAGAAAAGATAGAAGTTGTCAGAGATTTCATTTTCTTGGATCCACAATCAACACCCATGGAAGCAGCAGTCAAGAAATCAGAAGTCATATTGTATTAGACAAATCTGCAGGTGGGGGGGAAACCTCTTTAAAGTGTTAACAGAGAAAAGACGTCACTTTAAAGACCAAAGTGTGCCTAATCCAAGCCATGGTATTTCCAGTCATCTCATATGCATGTGAAAGTTGTACAAAGAATAAGGAAGACACAAGAATTGATGCCTTTGAATTGTGGTGTTGGCAAAGAGTACTGTAAATACCTTAGACTGCCAGAAGGACGAACAGATCTGTTCTGGAGGAAGTGCAGCCAGAATGCTCCTTTACATTCAACTACAATTAAGAACATAATCCAAAATAACAATGGCATATGGAAAAGATAATGCATTTCTTCATCACGTGAAAGAAGCCAGTTCAGAAACACTATTGTACTCTACACATAAGGGTTTAGACTTTTCTATTACCTTGCTCCAGCATCCTAATTCATGGCTTAAATTTTCCTGAACATTTAACTGTGCTCAATGACTGCTGGAGCTCTAGTTATTAGTTCTTCCTTTTAAACAGCAAGAACAGAAAAGGTATAGGAAAAAGAGAGATAAACCAAACCAAACCAAACTCACTGCCATCGAGTCAGTTCTGACTCATAGCAACCCCTCCTTGGGTTTCCAAAGCGGTATCTCTACAGAAGTAGATTGCTCAATCTTCCTTCAGAAGAGTGGCTGGTGGGTTTGAACCACCAGCCTTCTGTTAGCAGTCAAGTTCCATAGGCACTAGGCCAACAAGTAGTCTTTTAAGAAAGATTAAACTGGAACTCCCCACACAACTTCCCTTATCTCTCATCAGTCAGATACATTAGTCACATGGCTACCTCCAACTCCAGTGGAGTCTCAGAAATGTAATATTTACTCTAAATAGCAAAAAAAAAAAAAAAAAAAAAAGATTTTATTTTTAAGAAAGTACAAAGGAATATTGAGATAAACAATGAGTACTCTGAAACAAATACCATGTTAGACCATCATTATAATGCAAAGTGACTGTATTTCATTTTAGTGTCTATCAATTCTTTCCAACAATTTTTTATTTAACTATTTTCATAACCCTGTGAAGCAGAAAGATAATCCCCTAACCCTAGGTTTTGTTTGGGATTAAAAAAACAAAAACAAACAACTGCACTTGCCATCAAGTCAAATTTGACCCATGGAAGTACCATGCGCTTCAGAGTAGAACAGTATTTCAAGGGTTTTCAGAGTTTGTGACCCTTTACAAAACTCAGTTTCAGAAGTTCTATGAGGTGCCAAAGATAATGCTGTTTTTAAAAGCAAAATTACATAATCTTTCACTAGGAATAAGATGTGAAGAGCACTAAACTAGGTTTAGCATATTGAGATTTTTCTGATTTTGCCTTGTAATAGTTTCATGACCTTATGCTTCTCGCAGTCTCATACTTGTAGCTAAAATTAAACACTATATTTCTTGAAGTTATGAATTTCAAATGAGAAAATGGGAAGAAAAATGCTGTAATAACTGTAGAGTATGGAATAAAAATATGAAATAGGATAATAGGATATATCTTATCTGCATGTTGTAAGTTATTAAAATAATGTATGTGAAATACTATGTGAATATTGACTAGAATTTCGTGGGCAACTGATAAATATTTGTTAAAAAATCAAAAGTGTTACTATCTATACAAGGGATGATATTTTGTTTTTATTGGTACATTTTTCTCTGCTCTTTTATATACATAAGCTAGTTAGCCTCAGGCATCCATTTGTCTTAGGGGTATGAGATGAGAAATTCAGTTTGCTAAGATTACAGGAAGACAAAGAAAAAGAAATGTAATGCTTACATTCCAAACTAATAACAATAATAATAGTTTTCAAAAAGTCTAGGCTTTCTCTAAAGAGAAAGAATTGTATAAATCATTTATCTCCCATTCTAAATATCAAGAGCTAGTCTGGGTTACTGTTACATTGAGTTTTTCCTATAGTGTATTTAAAATATCATTTTCTGTGAGGACTGTTAGAACAAGAAGTTAACCATACAAAGGTGAAAGGAATCGTACATAGAGAAACTAGAAACTCACACCCCCCATCTGATAGAGGATTTAAGTGTGTCCAGTTGTGTGCCCAGATCTTCCTCTCAGATCAAAGTCTCAAATTAAAAAGTGTGTTAGTTAAGTCTAGAGGGCAAGTCTGAAAGTATAGTCTCTGCACCAGCAGTATGAGCAGTACCTGGTGACTTGTTAGAAGTGCAAATTCTTGAATCATATGTTGTTGTTGTTGTTGTTATTTGCCATTGAGTCGGACCCGACTCATAGCGACCCCTCCTTGGGTTTCTGAGGCGGTATCACTTTAGACCTACTAAATCATAACAATAGTCTTGAGACCCAGAAATCTGTGATTTAACAAGTTCTCTAGGTGATTCTGATATATGCTAGAGATTGAAATCATTTGTCTAGAGAAATGCTGAGATCAATGTCTTAGTTTCTTAGAGCTGCCATAAAAAATATCTTTAAGGTAATGGCTTTAAAGAATATAAATTTATTTCTGACAGTTTTGAAATCTAGAAGTCCAAATCAGGGTATCAGCCACATTGATTTCTTCTGATGGCTTTGAAAGATAAACTGTTCCATGTTTTTCTCCTAGTTTCTGGTGGCTGCCAGAAATTCTTGACATCTATTTGCTGTGTTTAGATGCATCTGCCTGTCATCACCTGTTCTGTTTCCTCTGTGTGGGAGTCTATTTCTATATCAATTTTCTCTTTTGTAAAATACTATACAGAAGACATTAAGACTGGGACCAACTCTACTCAAGTATATTATAATTACCTGATAATATCCACAAAACAAAACCTCACCATTTCCCCCAAACAAGATCACATTCACTGGTGCAAGGCTAGGACTTCCACATATCTTTTTTGTGGTCGCAATTTAATCCATGACAATACTTTCTTTCCATTATAGGTTACTAAGCAAAATTCTGCTTCCTCAGGTGGAGAGATGATACTTAATACATTCAGACAGAGTGATGCCTTGAATATTAATGTCCAGAATAGTCAGCACATAGATGATATGAATATAAAACTAAATACTCTATATTCCTATCATATTACACTGGGTAAATCTGCTGCAAAAGACCTCTTTAAAGTGTCAAGAAGCTAATATGTCACTTAGAAGACTAAGGTGTGCCCAACGCAAGCCATGGTATTTGCAATTGCCTTGTATGCATGTGAAAGCTGAACAATGAATAAGGAAGATCGAAGAAGAGTTTAAATTGTGATGTTGGTGAAGAATACTGAAAATACCATTGACCACCAGAAGAATGAACAAATCTTTCCTGGAAGAAGTGCAGCTGGATGCTCCTTAGAAGCAAGAATGGCCAGACTTCCTCACACCTACTTTGGTCACATTGTTTGAAGGGACCATTCTTTGGAGAAGGATATCATGGTTGGTGAAATAGAGGGTCAGTAAGAAACAGAAAGATGCTCAATGAGATGGATGGACACAGTGGCTACAACAATGGGCTCAACCATAGGATTATGAGGACCATGCAGAGCCAGGCAATATTTCATTCTGTTGTACACAGGGTCAATATGAGTTGGAGGTAACTTGATGGCACCTAACAAACGCAACACCCTATATTCCCAATGAAAAGGGACACAAGATCAGATGAAATCTGTCTGAAGAGCTTGACAGAAGCAGTTGTTTCTGTAGAGAAAACTGAATTGAAGGCTGCAAAATATGATGTGTAAGCCTGGACTATAGGAATTACAGATTTCAAGAAAGCCTTGATGGGACTGTGGTTGAGCACTGTGTTGTTAACAGAAAAGTTGGTAGTTCAAACCCACAAGTGGCTACATGGAAGAAATGACCTGCTGAACACATCCTATAAACATCTCAGCCTAGGAAACCCTATGAGGCAGTGCTATACTATCACATAAGGTTACTATCAGTCAGAATTGACTCAATGGCACAGAGAAAAAGGAAAAAAAAAAAAAAAAAAAAAACAGCAAGAATCACAGTGAAGGCTAGTCAACAGATAAGAAGACTAGGTACAAGTAAAGGCCACAATTAACACCAGGTAGAGCTTTCTGTATCAGGGACTAGCAGAATATTCAGAGTAGGAGAAGTCTTGCATCAGCAGTCAACAATTGAGGTAGATGTCGAGACCAGCCGTTTCTATACAAAAACTGCATGCCAAAGTCAAATAATACTGTCTACCACCTACCAAGTTGAGATCTAATAAGCCATATTCCTCCTCTTGATAGTCATATTCCATCTTGGACATGAAGAGGAGATCAATTAGAAACCTGAAAGACCAGGCATTTTAACTGAAAAACAGTTAAATTGTTTGCATTAAACAATACAATACTTCAATTATTGAATCCATATAAAACATACAGATTTTCTGAAAATATTATTGTCAAAACAACAGCCTCTTGTTATTGGCCTCTCCTCCCTCTGTCCTAATGCACCGGGGCCACGTAGAAGATTTGTTGGTGCTCTGAGCTTGAGAAAGCTTTTATTTCTCTGGGATGCTACCATTATCTGTCCAGGGAAAGCAGTGAAAAGTAGACCAGGCTTTACTTGAGGTCACAGCAATGATCAGGAACACTTTATCAAAAGGGAGGGATCCTGACAATTTGATTTTGTATTAGGGTTTCATGTTCTTATTTCCCATTCTTAATTTTATTTATTCATATATTAGTTTCTTTTTTATAAGTATGTGATCGAGTACTTACTGCCAGACAATACATTCAGTGCTATTATACATTAAAAAAAGAAATTAAAGACTCTATTTCCAGGATTTTTATTGTGAAAACTTGTAAATACAAAAATGTTTAAAAATTTTACAGCAATATTCACCATCTATACTCTTTATGTAACTTTTTAGTATGCTTCTTTTATAATAAAATGATCTATCTCTTTATTCATCAATCAATCCATCTTACTTTAAAATGTATTTCAAATTAATTTTCAGACACCAGTGCAATTTTTGTGAATACTTCATCATGCATATCATTTAACATTTGTTTACTTGTTTATTTTTATTGGAGTTTAAATTTACATATAATGAAATACAAAAACCTTCAGTGAATGTTCACTGTGTTTCCACAGGTGCATAGACACGTATTGTCCAAACACCTCTCAACATATAAACACTACTGTCACTCCCAAAATTACCCTTGTTCCGTTCATTCCTCACCCTCACAAACCACAGACTGTCATTGTTCTTTTTCCACCACAGATTAATTTTGCAAGTTCTAGGATTTCATATAAATCATCCTTCATGAGATAATCTGTCATATAAGATTTTTCTTCCATTTAGCATGTATTTGTTCATGTTGTGTGTACACCAGTAATTTTTTTTTTTGTATTGTTTAGTAGAATTCAGTTTTAGGAATTTTCCCCAATTTTGGTGGACACCTGAATTGTTTCCAATTTGAGGATATTAAAAATGAAACTACTATAAACATTCTGTCAAAGTCTTTTTAGCAAATACTTGGTAATTGAGTTGCTGGGTCATAGGTCTTGTGTATGTTTAATTTAATTTTTATCAAAATGATTAGACCTTTTCTTAATTGGTTATAACATTTTGTAGCTTCACACGCAATGTACAAAAGTTTTGATAGTTCTGCATACTCACCAATAGTTGAGTTTTTTAATATTTAATTTATGCTATCATAGCTGATTTATAAGGAACTCTTGTGGTGTAGTAATTAAGGTATTTGACTGCTAACCAAAATGTTGGTAGTACAAACCCAGCAGTCACTCTATGGAAGAAAGATGAGGCAATCTGCTTCTGTAAAGATTTACAGCCTTGGAAATCCAATGATGGTACCTGTGAGTCAGAATCAACTAGATGCCAGGGGGTTTGGTGAGTTGTGAGTTGGTTTATATGTCCCTAAGTGGGGAAGAGAGTTTGTACTTGGCTATTAATTAAAAAGTCAGTGGTTCAAATCCACCCAGGGGTGCCCCAGAAAAAGGGCCTGGTGATATACTTTTGTAACACTGCTGTTGTTTAGTTACAATGGACTCATGGAGACCCAGTGTGTGCAGAGTAGAGCTGCTCAACAGTATTTTCAAGGCTGTGACCTTTTGGAAGCAGATGTTGTTGTTGTTATATGCCATCGAGTCGGACCCTACTCATAACAACTCCACCTTAAGTTTCCGAGGCAGTATCACTATGAAAGTAGATTGCCCAACCTTCCTTCCGAGGAGTGGCTGGTGGGTTT
>NW_006921978.1:2727981-2733577 GCF_000298275.1 Orycteropus afer afer | reverse complement strand
AAAAAGACTCACCTGAATGCTCACTACTGTTGCTTTATTCATGATACCTGAAAGCTAATCAAGTTTCAGCAAATCAGCAATTGTCACAAAGTTGCAGATATTAGAATCAGGACTTGACTCCAGTCTGTGGCTCTTCACTCATATACTATTAATATTTTATAGTCAGTGAGAATAAAAACAACTGTTTTGCTATTACACAAAATATCTCTAGGCATCCTAATATTGGATAGACTTGACATTTGGTCTTAGTTTTATATGCTCATTTTTATTATTAAAAAGTAAGAGAGAATTAAAAGAAAGGTGAGATATAGAGAAGTTGTGAAGATAGCTAATAGTGTCACACAGATAATGCTATTTGCATTACAAAAAAAAAGAGAGAGAGAAAATCTTTCATCTTTTAAACTGACTAGAATTCTCAGGAAACATTTCTGAGTGGTAATAATTGATAATCTTAGAGAATCCACGAATACTTTTGCACAGTGGTTAAAGTGATAGGCTGCTGATCAAAAGGTTAGTGATTTAAACCTACAAGCTGCTCCAAGGGAGAAAATATGTGGCAGTCTGCTTCTATAAAGATTTTCAGCCTTGAAAACCCTATGGGGCAGCTGTGATTTGGAATTGACTCCACAGCAATGGGTTTATATGTGAAAAAGGAGCCCTAGTGGCACAGTCATTACAGTGTTCAGCTACTAACTAAAAAGATGGCAGTTCAAACCCACCAGTCACACACACACACGCACACACACACATATGCATGTTGTTGTTGTTGTTGTTGTTGTTAGGTGCCATCGAGTCATCTCCAACACACAGCCACCATATACACAGCAGAAGGAAGCATTGCCTGGTCCTGTGCTAGCCTCACAATTCTTGCTATACCCGAGCCCATCATTGCAGCCACTGTGTCAATCCATCTCATTGAGGGCCTTCCCCTTCTTGGATGTATGTATGTATATGCATATGTGTACCTGATTTCCTATATATATATATATGAAAAGTACTCTCAGAGGACTGTGATGGACCTAGGTTCTCATCAAAAATAAATAAATAAATAAATAGGAATGAATACCCCAGAATTACTTATCAGAGATATTCATGTCCAACTAAATTTAAAGAAAATAACAGCACATATTTTGCATAAATTGCTACCACTTAATATTGGAATTACTGGTTAAAGTGGGGTGAGTTAAAGTGATAATATTCTTTCCATTTGTTTTAGAGGTCATGAAACCATTCTGCCATTCCTAGTGCAATGTAATATCCATCTTCTTCAGCATCATTTCCCTTTGCCTTAAAGTCCTGAACTCCTTCAGTGGAACTTGGAACATACAAATTTTTACCATATGGACTTTTTTTCTTTTCAAGCTTTTCAGCCTCCTTCCTCCTGTAGAAGATTGTTCTATTCTGGACAATAATTATATGGCTTCTATTTCCTGAAAATTCTTGTTTTTCTCTATCTTGCCTCATGCGATCCTCTGCTCTTAATCTGTAATGCTACCAGGCCTGAGTCAAAGAAAGCAATGTGTAAGTTTTTCATGACAATATTCACTGCATATGATTTCTCTCTTGTATTCTTCTTTTCCAAATACTTCATTCACAGCATTTGAAAGCTTGTAAAACAGTGTATTATTTTACCAGATAATATACAGGCTTTAGCTTAGCTTATACATCTTGGTAAACTCCTCCTCACCTCATAATGCCTAGAACTGCACATTTAGTTGTATAAACGAACACCTGAAAATTCAAGAAAGCCAAAATCTACTTAGGGAGCTACTTAGGGAGCTACTTAGGTGACTACACCCTAACCAAGCCAGTTTCACCTTCCATAGCCATTAAGGACCTGAAACAGTAAGTCAGTAAAACCCAAATACATAAATAAGCATACATACATATTTTACAGTAAACATTAATTATTGAGACTGGCACCAAACAGACAAAAGAAAAGAGAAATTATATTAGTTTCATTTCTAGCAATAATTTTGAAAATTTTTGCCTGCTTTCCAACAGAATTCTCCTCAGATAAGCTTTCATATCTGAAAGCAAGGATCAGTATATAAAGGATTACATATTAGTATTAAAAAGACACAGAAATTTAGAGAAATTTTGCCAAAACATAACTATGTCTTTTGTTTTTCTGTCCAATTAAGTGCCACTTTATATTCCTGGAATCAGAATAAATGACATGGAATGCAGTAAACCTGCCAATTTTCTTAACTGCTATTATTACATTTTCAGCTGAGCAACATCTTGCCTACAAAGGACCTTCACTATGGCTTTTTATCATCCTTACTCCTGAGTAAGGTTATTTCTTGGCAGCCTTCTGTAAATATAAACTAAGAGTTTTCATAATATCTTTAAAAACAATCAATATTCAATGAATAAAACATATGATATTGTTCATGTTGCTTTGCTAATGTTAGGAAATTCAGTATGTTTTCATGTACAAGTATAATAATATACATGATTATAGCTGCATTTACATTATATAGAACTTACTACGTTAAAATTTGAATTAAATTTTCCCAAGATGACTTAAAGTTGGTATATTTGATCATCTTTCCAGTATTACATAGATTTCATGTGATTTATATAAACTTCTGGTTGTTACTAGATTCATAACATCAATGTACAATATTATAATGTCAAAAAATTTGGTTTCAAATATCATCTTACTTTTATTATGTGACCTTTATTAAATCTTGTAATATTTCATCACACTTGCCCAAAAGTGGAAAGAGCTTATTCTTTTTCAAAAGAAAATAATATATCTTTTTTCCATCTAAGGAAGCCTCAAAAAAAAAAAAAAGAATCAGAATTTATTTCAAACTCAGAAAATGCAAACTATTCTATATCTAAAAGGTAACAACAATCTGAAAATTTTGTCCAGGCACTAAATCAAATAATAAAATATATATTTGGAATTTTATTCATACACACAAACAATTCAAATTACCTCTCCTGACTAATTCCAAGGAAAGAGATACATTGCTCATTCTTCTCAAAAAAGACTGTGATGGGGTTAGGCTTTGGGAAATGTTCTGACTCTCCATCCCCCCTCTTTCCATTCTATCCCCAAATCCTATGTCATTACACTATATTCAGTTCCAAAGACACAAGGAAATATCCTTTTACTCATTAGAACATTATACATAAGTTTGTATGGTATAATTTAACATAATGACAAAATAGAGTATTAGCTAAAATATTACACATTTAAAAACCAAGATAATGGCCAGAGAAAACTTCATTTGTGTAAGCAGCGACCCAGAGAATATAAAGAACAACTGGGAAAATCCCAAAGTTTATTGATGTGAGTGATACACCTATCTTGGGGGAAGATCCAATAGTTTGGATTAACAAAACAGATGGTTAGTTACCTGATGCATTAGGCTTATTCCAAATTGGGAAAAATCTTTGAATAAATCACATGAAATGGGAATAGCTTCACTCCCAACTTCTACCTAGAATCCTGTTGGAGGGACCTCACTCATCTGACCAACTGTTTGCAAGCCAAAAGTTTATGATCACTCTTGCCCATATCAGGATCAAAACATTCTTACTCTTTGAGTCAAAAATATTTTTATGAAGAAAGGTTATTTGTAAATTCTTCTCCCTGTATCCATTTTATTCACATGATTATTGTTTTTCTGGGTAAGTAAAAGTATGTATGATAGGGAGAAAAGGTGGGATAAACATTAAGAATACTGTGTCTCTTTTCTCTTATTTCTGTATAGAGTAAACTTAGAGGTAAAATCATTTGTTTCTTAGGAAATTACTAAGCACATTAGTTTGGTATGTTTGAATTGAAACCCAGGACATAAATCACAATTAAAAAGGAAACTAATCTCTGGTTTCACACTTAAGCTCACAGTGGACATATATTGCTTTACAGAGTACACAGATTTAGTAATTTTTTCTTAAAGTTCACTATCAAAACTTAATGTACCCAAAGTCCCAGTTCATAGTTTAGTTACCTTCAGTGCTAAGTACCTGTTGAATAAATCACCATAGACTTATTGAAAGAAATGTCACTGTAGCCAACAGTCAACTTTTTCATAAGTCATATCATCTACGCCAGCTAATCAAAAAAATAATATGATAGTACATGTCCATGAGGAATGTTTATCCAGACTACTTTTAAACAAAACCAAACAATAGAAGGAGTTGGGAAACACCTAGATTTACTAGTGGATCCAAGTGAAAGAACCTCAAGAAATTTAGGATTTAATGGAAATAGAGACCAATTGAGGAAATCCACCATCTCCAATTTTCTTCTGATTATGAATTAATCCAACAAAGCCAGAATTAGTGCATTGATGCTGTACTGAGTATAAACTGTTTCTAAACACTCTAATTTTCTTGTTGGTGTCATTGAAGGTAATATGACAGTTCATTAGCATATGTTCACTCAATCTAATTTCTAAATAAATTGTTATACATATTGGTATATTAAAAGACCCTTTTAAAATGTCCGGGAGCAAAGATGTCACTTTGAAGACAAAGGCACCCAAACCATAGCATTTTCTATCAACTCATGCATGTGAAAGCTGTACAATGAATAAAGAAGACCAGAGAAGAGTTGATAACTTTGAATTGTGGTATTAGAGATTATTGAAAATACAACAGACTGCCAGAAGAACAAACAAATCTATCCTGGAAGAAGTACAGCTGGAACACTCCTTAGAAGAGATCGAAGACCAACTTTGTCTCACCAACTTTGGTCACATTGTGGGGAGGGACCATTCACTGGAGAAGGATATCATATTTGGTAAAGTAGAGAGTCAGTGAAAAAGGTGAATACCCTCAATGAAATGGATTGACACATGACTACAAGAATGTGCTTAAGCCTAGCAAGGATTGTGAGGATGGCTCAGGACTCGGCTATGTTTCATTCTGTTGTACATAAGGTCACCAACTTCAAGGCACTTAACAACATCATATTATATTATAGTATATTCAATATTTTTTAACACCACCATAATTTGAATGCACAAATTATTTCTCAGTCTCTTTTTCATAGCCCAGCTTTTGCATGCATATGAGGTAGTTGAAACTACCATGGCTTTGATTTTGTGCACCTTAGTAATATAAATGACATCTTTGTCTTAAAATATTTTAGAGTTTTTTTTTTTTTTTTCCTGCAGATTTCCCCAATGTAATATATCAATGTGTCATTTGATTTCTGTTCTAATGCTTCAATGAACGGTGATTGTGGATCCAAGTAGATAAAATACTTGACAACTTCAGTTTCTTCACTGTTTACCATAGTGTTGTGTATGAGTCAAGTTGTGAGGATTTTTGTTTTCTTCACATTCAGTTTAATACTAGACTGCCAGAAAGGATGAAATCAGTCTTGAAGAAAGTACAGACAGAATTTCTTAGAAGCAAGGATGGCAAGACTTTTCTCACTTGCTTTGGAAACATCATCAGGAGGGACCATTCTCTGGAGAAGGACATCATGCTTGGTAAAGCAGAAGGTCAGCAAAAAAGAGTGAGACTCTCAGTGAGATGGATTGATGCAATGTCTGCAATAATGGGCTCAAATAAGCAAGGATTTAGTGGATTCTGCAGGACTGGGCAATGTTTTATTCTGTTATAC
>NW_006921978.1:2722561-2726156 GCF_000298275.1 Orycteropus afer afer | reverse complement strand
AGATCTTTTAAAATCAGCCTTTCATATATTGTCAATTTTTTCTACAAGTACCATTATTAAAGTTAACAACTTGTTTACCACAGTTTCTCTTGCCTCTCTTGTATCTTAAATTACAATTTCAAACTACATTAAAATTTGTATTTTGATGATTGACCACTTTCTCCATAAGCAGTATCATTTTATACATACAATTACTCATTCTCCCAGTTTTCTCTTGTGCCTCATTTTATCTCCAACTACCTCTATTAATCCAGTCCTGAATCTGCTTTTTGCCACTATAATATTTTTTCCATCTCATCCTACTACTCATTCCTTCATCTCTTCCCTTTAAACCTCTCTCCATTGTTTATAAAAAGGGTCCCAAAATCATTCCAGAGGCATACAGGAAAGATTTTGGACTTGAAACTTTGTCTAGTTATTAAGTTAAACAAATTATAAAATCTGAGATTTAAAAATCTCTATTTCATATTGATTTAAGAAGCAAAAATAGAAAAGAAATGCTTAAATTGCTGATGATTAAATATAATTTTAAGTGCTAATGATATTTCTTCTTTTTCCTTCCTTAATTAAATAAGTTGATACAGGAAAAATAGAAAATATATTGTTCTTTTGAGAACTATTTGGTTTTTATTCTTTTAGGAGAGTACCATAAGCCTTTACATGGCCTAGGATCTTGTTTCTGGTATTCCATTAATTACAATAATAAGAAGAACAGTAAGAATAATTATATTCCTTTAAGGGAGACATAATTAATAATTGATAAGCATTGGCTAAATAAATATCTGTCTAATTTATGTAATGAGATAGCAGGTTGTCTGCACACCCTCCTCCCTCCAATTCATAATGAATTCAAATACAGGCAAAAACCAAACCAAACTCACTGCCATGGAGTTGGCTTCAAGTCATAGTGACCGCTTCTTGGGTTTTCGAGGTGATATCACTACAGAAGTAGAGTATCCAACCTTCCTTTCGAGGAGTGGCTGGTGGGTTTGAACCTCCAGCTTTCTGGTTAGCAGTCAAGTGCCTTAGGTACTACTCCACCACAGCTCCTCAAATGTAAACTGTCTCCACATAATCCACTTTCCCTTTAATATACAGTTTTGAACTGTTCTATCATGGGTGACAAAGTGAACAGGAACAGACCGGAATTTTCACAATTTGGGTGATTTGTCACAATAACCAGAATGGGAAAAATTATGGGTCAAAGCCCTGGAATGAGAGACTCAGAAGAGTTGTGGTGAGCCATTTCAGGAGCCTGATATGTGAGATTGGATTATTAGCAGGATCAGTGATCAATCACTCCATAAGCAAGATAAGCATAGACTTACTTGTGCTTCCTTGCTAATCTACATCTAAAATTTTTCACATTTTTTCATCACATCAAATATCATGCTTCTAGGCATGGCTGGCATATGTCTTTCTCCCAACCCCACAGCACTTTTCTACAGATTCAAAGATCCTTTCAAATTTATAGTCTGGACAGGGGTTTAATACCCAGTAAGCAAGGGAAGCATGAGCTTATTTGTGCTTACTTACTAATGGTATGTAGTAAAACCGATGTAAAACTGTCCACTACAGATTAATATGCACAAGTAAGCCCTTGCTTCTCTTGTTTATTGGATAACTTACCCTTAGACAGGAGTGTGGAGAGCCACACACATTCAAAGTGGTGCGATCAGCTGCTATCTTTGAACAGGGTGCCACCATCTTTGAGCTCTACTTTAATATTACATAAATTTGTCCTCACTTGGAAACGATTGAACCAACAAACCCTACTCACAATCAATTCTTCATCACAATCACCTTCACTTGTTGCATGTGCAGCTTTTAAATCATATACACCTGCTCCCACTGACCTACAATTTCTTAAGGACACAACTCACTGGCATCGAATCAGTTCTGACTCATAGCAACCACATAGGACAGAGCAGAACTGCCCCATAGAATTTCCATGGCTGCAAATACTTATGGAGACAGACTACCTCACTTTTCTCCCACAGACCAGATGATGGGTGGAACCACAGACATTTTGGTTAGCAGCTCAATGCTTTAACCACAGCACACAAGAGCTACTTTCTTAAAGACACAGTAACAAATTTCATTTATAACTAGGGGAATGCCTATAATTAAGTGGGAATCAGAGCAGTAAGTGAGATATAAATTTACCTATAAATAGTATCTCAAAGCTAGGCTTTAGGTACAGACAAAACACTGAAATAAGATTTTTTATTTTCTTTTTCTCCTTTTGGCCATTTCAGCCTGTTTCAGAAAAGGATCAAGGGAAAAATCTGAGGAGGTTTTTTTTCTTATACACTATATTTGAGAAAATACCATTATATTTCATGAAGCTACCTTTTTCTACTTTGGCTTCTATGGTAACATATGTTCTAGGTTTTTATCTTAACATTTTAAACTTCTTCTCAAGGTATTGTGTAATTTTTATTTATTTATTTATTTTTTTTCCCCAAAGCACCATACATGATCTTTCTTCATTTTGGCACCTCAACATATATCAAACTGAATTCATTATATATATATTTTTTCAAAATCTTCTCATACCCCATTTCAATGAAAAATACCTTGAACCTTGAATCTTTCAGTTACTTAAGTAAGAGTTCTATACTTATTCAGTATAGTATCAGTAATTCAACCTATTTGTTATGGATTGGGTAATGTCCCCCAAAACATGTACTACAAGTCATAACCCCTATAATTCTGGTTGTAATCCCATTTAGGAATAGAGCTTTCTTTGTTGCATTAGTGAGGTCATATCAGTGTGAGTGTGCTTTAAGCCAACCTCTTTGGAGAATAAAAAAATAAAATAAAAATAAAAACCACATTAGGCACAGAAGCTAGCAAGCATGGATGGGGAGGACAGATATCATGCCAGATGTAGGTAACAAAAAAACAAGAAACAGATGCTAAAAAAAGACAAGGATCTTCTCCTAAAACCTACAGGGGAAAAAAAAAAAAAATCTTTCCCCTAGAACTTGTGCTTTAAATTCAGGTATCTAAGCCTCCAAAATTGAGAGAAAATAAATTTCTCTTCATTAAAGCTATCCCTTTGTGGTATTTTTGTTAAAGCAGCACTAACAAACTATAACACTGTTCTTGAGGCATGGGGAAAAATTACCCATTCATTTAAAGCAAACCCAATTTCAACTCATAGCACCACTATTGGACAGAGCAGAACTTCCCCATAGGCTTCCCTAGGCTGCAAGGTTTACAGAAGTATATTGCCAGGTTTGTTCTCCCAGAGAACCACTGAGTGGTTTTGAACTGTCAATCTTTCAGTTAGTAGCCAAAAACTTAACTACTATGCCAACAGGGTTCCTACAGATTTCATTTATCCTAGCATATCAACATGTATCATATTTATTTTGATTGTTATGCAATCCAGCTCTATAATAAGCCATTGTTCCATAAATTCTACCTTATTTCCTTCATATCTCTGTTTTTTGCCTGTTTGTTTTGCTTTGATTTAGTTTTTATTATACTTGACCTGCCAGTTTTCCAATATAGGAGAGATCTCTTTGAGCTTCACTGCTACACTGCAAGATTTTAAGATCACTGAATGTAGTCTTTTATCTGCAGT
>NW_006921978.1:2720492-2721406 GCF_000298275.1 Orycteropus afer afer | reverse complement strand
CTCTTTCAGTCCATCTCGTTGAAAGTCTTCCTCATTTTTGCTGTCACTCATCAGACTTTCTGCAGAGCATGCTATCCTTCTCCATGGAATGGTCCATCCTGATAATATGTCCAAAATACGTGAGAGGAAGTCCCACCACCCTCTCTTCTAAGGAGCACTGGTTGTACTTCTTGCAAGATAGATTTGTTTATTCTTCTGCAAGTTCATGGTATATTCAATAATCTTTGCCAACACCATAACTCAAATGCATCAATTCTTTTTCAGGCTTCCTTATTCATTGTCCAGCTTTCACATGCATATGAGATGCTTGAAAATATCTTGGCTTGGATCAGGTGGCCCTTAGTCTTCAAAGTGGCACCTATGCTTTTTAACACTTTATAGAGATGTTTTACAGCCATGTATCATTTGATTTCTCAAATGTTGCTTCCATGCCTGTTGAATATGTATCCAAGGAAAATAAAATCCTTAATAACTTCAATCTTTTCTCCATTTATCATTAATTGTTTATTGGTCCAGTTGTGAGGATTTTTGTTTTCTTTATGTTGAGGCATAATCCATCGTTAAATGGTATGATATATCAATGAATACAGAACTATGGAAACATATTAAGGCAGCATCTAAATGTGATTAGACATTAAGAAATGGCTTTCAACGGATAAAAAATTTAAAGGAAGTGTAGAAAATAGCTTTAAGGGAAAAGTAGAGTGTACTTTCTAATGAAAGGATTAGTGATGCAGTAAGATACATAACTATGAACTTTGACATGTTAGAGATGTGGTGAGGAGCAAACAATGAAAGGCATATGGATAATAGACATAGAGAGAAAAAATTAGAAAAATAGACAAGACTGTTCAAAACAAAGACAAAATTATACTGCAGGAAAATGTGTGTGTGTGTTGTTGTTATATGCCGTC
>NW_006921978.1:2712612-2713650 GCF_000298275.1 Orycteropus afer afer | reverse complement strand
CAAAATCCATTAAATGGGGAAGAAAATGTTTGTTTAATAAATGGTGCTGGCAAAACTGGAGATCCATTTGCAGAAAAATGAAACAAGATCTGTACCTCACACCGTACATAAAAACGAACTCCAGACGGATCAAAGACTTAAATGTGAAACCTAAACCTATAGAGTTCCTCAAGGAAAAAGTAGGAGCAAATTTAGGGGCCTTAATATATGTATATGCTATATATTAGGAAAACTATGGTTTTAGGTTTCACATTTAAGTCTTCGATCCATCTGGAGTTCGTTTTGGGAGCTCTGGTAGCATAGTGCTTAAGGCACTTGACTGCTAACCAGAAGAGTGGTGGTTCAAACTCACCAACCACTCCACAGAAGGAATATGGGGCAATCTACTTCCGTAGTGATACTGCCTTGGAAACCCAAGGAATGGTCATCTCGATGGCAAACAACAACAACAACCACAATATGTGGCATAAATAGACTATCAAGCATAATTCAAAATGCACAGACAGCAGAAGAGAAACCAGATGATTGGGACTTTCTAAAAATTAAATTTTTATGTGCTTTCAAAGACTTCTCCAAATGAGTCAAAAGAGAACCTACAGATTGGGAAAAAAAAATATTTGGTAATGACATATTTGACAAGGGACTTATCTCTAGAATTTATAGAAAACTCCAACACCTCAATAACAAAAAGATCTAACTAAAAAATAGGCAGGAGACATGAATAGACATTTCACCAAGGAGGATATTCAAGCGGCAAACAAACATATGAAGAAATGCTCATGATCATTAGCTATTAGAGAGATGCAAATCAAAACAACAAGATACCATTTTGCTCCAGCACTAGTAGCAAAGTTCAACAAGACAGAAAATAACAAATGCTAGGGAGGCTGTGGAGAGATTGGGATGCTCATACATTGCTGGTGAGACTGTAAAATGGTACAATCATTGTGGAAAGCAGTATGGCGATTTTTTAAAAAGTTGGAATTAGAAATACCATTTGACCCAGCTATTCCATTGTTGTTATTGTTGTTGTGTGCC
>NW_006921978.1:2710699-2711833 GCF_000298275.1 Orycteropus afer afer | reverse complement strand
CATAATGTGGATGAACTTGGAGGACCTTATGCTGAGTGAAATAAGTCAATCACAAAAGGACAAATATTGTATTAGCCCATTATTGTAAAAGTCAAGGAAAGGTTTACCTATGGAAGGAAATTTTCTTTATTGGTTACCAGGGTGGGAGGGGAGGGGAGCGATCACTGTTAGATAGATAGATATAAGTATTGATTTGGGTGAAGAGAAGGGCAATGTACTAAATGTGAGTGATCAATTATGGTGGAATTGAGGAAAAGAAAGATATAGATCTGTACATGGAAGGTACAGATAACAAGATGAACCCTTTTGCACAGAGTACTGCGATGTCAGTGAAGGCAAACGTGGGTATACGGATGGACTGATGGGTGGACAGGCTGAACTATCAGGTATGTCTATGAAGTGGGGAGTGTATTCAAGAACATGTATAAGGTTGGCAGACATTGGTTTATGTGAATGATCAGAATTCCCAGGTGTATAGTAGAGCTGACAAGGGACAAGGTTGTAGTCACTGCTTGGTCACAGCTAGCTACCCAGAGGGACTGAGTAGTGGAACCTGTGGGCTCAGGACCATAAAAGCAGGGAACATCAAGCTCAATTGGCATAACATACTATACAAAATATTGTTCCACCTCCTACTTTGGCAAGTAACGACTGGGATCTTGAAAGCTAGCAAGCTGCCATCTAGATCCAATGATAGGTCTCTCCTCATCCAGAGCAAAGAAGAATGAAGAAAACCAAATATTCATGGAAAGAATTAGTCCTAGTGACTGGTACACCATGCGATCTGCAGCCTATACAACTATGAGACCAGAAGAACTAGATGGTGCCCAGCTACCACTGTCATTCACTCAGAAGGAGATCTATTTAGGCGATCCTTGGTAGAGAGGGAGAACAATGTGGAACAAAGTTCAAAATCAATTGGAGAAGAAAAAAAAGCATGTGTGGGGGAGACCAGGTGTGCTGGTCTGACAGAGCCTGGAGGAACCACTGAGACTATGGCCCCTAGATGCCCTTCAGATCTGGAATTGAACCCACACTTGTGGCTTCCAGCCAAACAAAAGACAGGCATATGAGTTGAACATTTACCTGAGGTAGATACACTCCTTGGAGAGAACAATTATGGGAGAAAGAAGG
>NW_006921978.1:2706618-2710369 GCF_000298275.1 Orycteropus afer afer | reverse complement strand
AAGGAAAATATAGAGGGACATTCATTGAGGAAGTTGTGGAGTAAAGTTAGCAATACTTTAATCATATTTAAATGCTTTAGGTAACAGTAGCAGTGATGAGAGAGAGGCAGAAGCAACAAGACAGAACAATTAGGTCCTTGACTGCTAACCAGAAGGCTAGCGGTTCAAACCCACCAGCCACTCCTCAGAAGGAAGTTTGGGCAATCTACTTCCCTAGTCATACTGCCTCTGAAACCCAAGGAGGGGTCAATATGAGTCGGGCCGACCTTGATGGCATATAGCAACAATGACAAAGAGGTTCAAGGGACTATTAATTTGAACCCAGCCAGGCCTAAGAGAAAATTGTCTTCCTTTTTCTCCACCCGTAAGTTTCAAAGAATAACCAAAAGTTTATTATCAAACTTCTTTAATTAGCCGTATTGTTGTTGTTATATGCCGTCGAGCGGGACATTCCTTCTGAGGAGTGACTGGTGGGTTTCAACTGCCAGTCTTCTGGATAGCAGTCAGTTACCCTAGGCACTACACTACCAGACCTCCTAGCAACCCTCACTGGATTTCTGAGGTGCTAAGTCTTTACAGAAGTAAATTGTCCCATCTTCCTTCTGCGGAGCTGCTGGTGGGTTTGAACCACCAACTTTCTGGTTAGCAGTCAAATGATTTGGGAAACATTAAGTTAGAATCAATTCTCAAAACACTTAGCAAAAGGGAAATAACGGTTTCCTTCCTGAACAGATGGCTAAGTGTCTTTGGACTATCTAGTGCCTTGTACTTTCACTGAAGTGTTAAAAACACTCTGAATTGTAAAATACTTTTTTTCTGAAATTATAACTTTTCAAAGTCAAAAGAGGACACTAAATATCTTATAACAGATAAAAATCCTTTTATGAAATAATTGCAAATTTGAGATGATATAAGTATGAAACTCTTAAAATTTGCATTTACTTTCATGTTTCACTCTTGTTCTGCTCATTTGATCCCAAATGATTTGTAATAGTAGCTGACTAGACTTTCAAATTGATGTGTTACTATGAAGACAGATAGTTTAATGTGACTGAGAGTGACTTTTATTACTCAGTATTATTTACCACAAACAATTTATAAGTTCTAGTCAATCCCATCAAATTTATCTCCTTTTTATTGAAACTAAGTGCTCATTGTCAATTCCTTCTTTGGAAGGCAAAGAAGATTTATATGATAAATTTGTTAAAATTATTCCAGTTACAAATTGTATAGAATGAAACTCAAAAGTCATTATTCAAGTGAGCTTTGCTTAATTTGTGAAGTACAGATAAAACTATAGTCTATGCCTAAGGCATTTGACTGCTAACCAGAAGGCTGGTGGTTCAAACCCACCAGCCATTCCTCGGAAGGAAGGTTGGGCAACCTACTTCCACAGTGATACCACCTCAGAAACCCAAGGAGGGCTCTCTATGAGTCAGATCTGACTCAACAGCAGTGTGTTTGTTTTATTTATTTTTTATTATTCCAAAAACTACTTATATCTCCAAATGTCATTTTACCAATGGTACGAGCTGGAACAATTTAAAGCAACATTGACAGTATCACAGTTGAGAGGATTAATTGCTTTATTGGTCAACTGCACTTGACTTCAGGTATTTAGAAGGAGGATAGACAAAATTATTTTAAATACCATCTTTATAATTAGAAAACTTTACACTGAAATTTGGTATTAATTATATTTTTATTATATATTGAAATAGATTACATGGACATTGTTGTATTAACTACATTGGAATTTTTTATTAGTGTCTTTTGTATTAAGTGTTCCACACTATCAGAAAATTCCTGTCAATTTTTGTTGGTAATTTACTGTTCTCTTCCAGTTATGACCTCCAGATGATACCTCTTCTCAACTATGAAGAGTCACATTATTAAAAATCTCAAATCTGAAATAATTGAAAGCAAAATAGGCTCAAAGAGACAGGGATACATGGCGATTCTATACAATCTGTTTTAAATAACATAACGGACCATGAGAACCTCAATCTATATTACCCTGAGACCAGAAAAATTAGATAGGGCCAGCTACTGATGCCAACCACTCAGAAGGGGATTAAAATTGGAGATCTGGTATAGAGTGGCAGAAAAATGTAGAACAAAACTAAAAATCATAAAATAGACCAGGATTACTGGTCTGAAAGGATTTATGGTGGTATAGTGGATAAGGCATTTGGTTGTTAACCAGAAACCCAGTGTTCAACTCAAACGGCTGCTCCACAGGAGGAAAATGAAGCATTCTACTTCTGTAAAAACTTACAGTTTTAGAAACCCAGTGGGAGTTACTATGAGTCAGAATTGATAGGATGACAATTTGTTTGGTTGTTTTGGTTTTTACTGGTCTGCTAGAGAGTGGTGAAACCTCTGAAATTGTGGTGTTAAGTCACCCTTCAGATCTGGAATTGAATTCATTTCCACAGCTTAACTCTCAGCCAAAGAATAGACAGGCCTACCAACTGAACACCTACACCAGGGAGATGCACTTCTTAAAACAATCAACTTGGAAGATCAGAAGGGCAACACTTGCACAGGTAGGAAGGTAGAGAGGCAATAATGCATAGGCAAGAAGGACACAGGGAGGGAGTGGGAAGAGAGCTGTTACATTATGAGGACTGCAGTCAATGTCATGAAATAAAATGGGTATGAACTGTTGTACGGAAAAATAAATTTGCTCTGTAAATTTTCACCCAAATCATAATTAAAAAAAAAAAATGAAAAAGAAAGAATGACACAGAGAAAGTGTGACCACTGGGAAGAAGTGGGAGGTGAGATGTAACACTGCAGGAAATGTAACCAGTGTCAAACAAAACATGTATGAACTGTTGAATGTAAAAAAAAATCTGCTTTGTAAAATTTCACCCAAATCACAATAAAAAGTTAAAAACAAATAAATAACATAAAACTAGCTAAAATATTATTAGCTCAAAATCATTGACAAGGGACTTATCTCTAGAATTTATAGAAAACTCCAACACCTCAATAACAACAAGACAAACGATCCAACTAAAAAATGGGCAGGAGACATGAATAGACATTTCACCAAGGAGGATATTCAAGCGGCAAACAAACATATGAAGAAATGCTCATGATCATTAGCTATTAGGGAGATGCAAATCAAAACAACAAGATACCATTTTGCTCCAGCACTAGTAGCGGAGTTTAACAAGACATAAAATAACAAAGGCTGGAGAGGATGTGGAAAGATTAGGATGCTCATACACTGCTGGTGGGACTTTAAAATGGTACAACCATTGTGGAAAGTAGTATGGTGATTTCTTCAAAAGTTGGAATTAGAAATACCATTTGACCCAGCTATTCCATTATTAGGTATATACCCTAAAGAAGTGAGAGCCATGACAAGAACAGACATATGCACACCTATGTTCATCGCAGCACTATTTACAATAGCCAAAAGACAGAAACCACCTAGGTTTGACTTTGGTCATGTTATCAGAAAGGACCATTCCTTGGAGAAGGATGTCATGCTTGGTAAGATAGATGGTCAACTAAGGAGGGGAAGGCCCTCAGTGAGATGGATTGACACATTGGCTATGGCAATGGGCTCAACTATAGCAAGGATCATGGAGTTGGTGTGAGACCTGGCAGTATTTTGTTCTGTTGTGAATAGGGTCACTATAAGTTGGAGATGACTCAATGGCACCTAACAACAACTACTACCTTTTTAGGATGTTGTTGGCGTTTATTGTTGTTGTTGTGTGCTGTCAAGTTGGAT
>NW_006921978.1:2704406-2706120 GCF_000298275.1 Orycteropus afer afer | reverse complement strand
TTCTGACTCATAGAGACCCCAACAGTGTCAGAGAAGAACTAAGCTCCATCCGGTCTTCAATGGCTGAATTATTTGGAAGTAAATCCCCAAGCCTTTTTTCCAAGAGGCCTTCCTGTGGACTCAAATCTCCAGTCTTTCCATTAGCAATCAAGAATAGTAAACCTTTGCAACCCCTAGGAACTCCATCAACTTGGTTAATCTTTAAACATTTCAGGAGGTGGCATATGATCAAGAACCAATGGTACTGAAGGAAGAAGTTGAAACTGCACTGAAGGAACTGGTGAAGAACAAGGCTCCATGAATTGATGGAATACACATTGAGATGTTTCAACAAACGGATGTCCCACTGGAGCACTCACTCAACTATACCGAGAGATTTGGAAGACTGCTACCTGGCCAACTGCCTGGAACAGATTCATATTTGTACCCATTCCAAAGAAAGGTGATCCCACAGAATGTAGAAATTATCGAATAATATCCTTATTATTTCATGTTAGTAAAATCTTGCTGGAGATAATTCAAAAACAGTTGCAGCAGTATATTGACAGAGAACTTCCAGAGGTGCAAGCCGGTTTCAGGAGAGGGTGTGGAATGAGGGATACCATTGCTGATGTCAGATGGATCTTGGCTGAAAGAAAAGAATACCAGAAAGATGTTTACTTGTGTTTTAAATGACCATGCAAAAGTATGTGATTGTGTAGATCATAAGAAATTATGGATAGCATTGAGAAGAATGGGAATTCAAGAACACTTGATTGTGCTCAATGGGGAACCTGTCCATAGACCAGGAGGCTGTCATTCAAACAGAATAAGGTGACACTGCATGCTTTAAAATCAAGAAGAGAGCGTGGCAGGGTTGTATCCTTTCACCATACTTGTTCAATCTGTATGCTGAGCAGATATTCTGAGAAGCTGGACTATATGAAGAAGAACATGGCATCAGGATTGAAGGAAGAATCTTTAACAACCTGCAATATGCTGAGGACAAAATTTACTTGCTGAAAGTGAGGATGACTTGAAGCGCTTACTGATGAAGATTGAAGAATACAGTCTGCAGAATGGATTACATATCAATATAAAGAAAACAAATATCCTTGCAACTATACCTATAAGCATCCTCATGATAAATGGAGAAAAGATTGAAGTTGTCAGAGACTTCACATTGCTTGGTCTACAATCAATGCCAATGGAAGCAGCAGTCAGGACATTAGACAATGTATGTTGTTGTTGATCCTATGTACCATGGAGTCAGGCCCAACTCATAGTGACCCCTCCTTGGGTTTCCAAGGCATCACTACAGAAGTAGATTTCCCAACCTTCCTTCTGAGGAGTGGTTAGTGGGTTTGAACCACCAACCTTCTGGTTAGCAGTCAAGTGCCTTAGGCACTATGCAACCAGAGCTCCTAAAAGCATACAGCACTGGACAAATCAGCTGCAAAGGACCTCTTTCAAGTGCTGAAGAGCAAAGATGCCTCCTTGAGGACCAAGGTACACCTGACACAAGGCATGATATTTTCATTGCCTCATATGCATGTGAGAGCTGGACAATGAATAAGAAAGACCGAAGAAAAGTTAGTGCTTTTGAGTTGTAGTGCTGGCAAAGAATGCTGAAAGTGCCATGACTGCTAAAAGATCTAACAAATCTGTCCTGGAGGAAGTGCAGCTGGAATGCTCCTTGGAAGCAAGAATGGCCAGACTTTGTCTCACCTACTTT
>NW_006921978.1:2701636-2703961 GCF_000298275.1 Orycteropus afer afer | reverse complement strand
CAAATAAATATAAGATACATGCAACATGTTATGGAAAGTACTTATATATTAGAGGACAGGGAATTACCAGATTTTTCTACAATTGTTTGTTAACTGATCCCTCCTCTGGGATGTATTTTTGTAAATGTTCTTTGCTATTTTTTAACAGGAATATGTAAAAAAAAAAAAAAAATTATCATAGTTACACTTATGAAAATACTTCCCAGGATGAGGGAGCTCAGTGGCAAACAAATGTGGAAAGCACGTTATTTGAATAAAAATACAGTAACCATTTTAACAGATGCAGGCAGAGGGAAGGGAAAGAATCATGAAGTAGGAGGAACCTTCCTGAGTAGTTATAAAGAATGCAATAAATTTATCTAGCAGACTTACTGATGGTGTTTTCTAGGTAAGGGAACCACATGCACATGAAGAGTAGTTCACACTGTCTCTTAATTATTCTAGTTGAAAGGAAGAAGGCAAGAAATGAAACTGAAGAGACAGACTGGAGAAGGAATCTAGGAATATTGCATTTAAGTGAGAAATGCATCGAGTTAACATATAAATAGGTATAATCATATGCAATATATAAAACCAATTAAAACACTAATAAATTTGTGAAATAAAATTATCTCAAGTAATAAACTCTTAATTTTTCATGTTTTTGTGACAGAAATACCACAAACAAGTGGCATTAAAGAACTGAAATTTATTTTCTCAGAGTTCTGGAAGCTAAAAGTCCAAATCAAGGTCTCAGTGTTGTCTATTCCTTCCTTATCAGTAGACCTGGGTGTTCTTTGGTTCCTTGATGGTCTTCTCATGGCATCTATCTTCCCCTGTGTATGCATGTTTCTGAGTCTATTCTGCTCTTTTTTATAACTCAGAAGTGATTAGAATTACACCCACCCTTCTCAGGACTGATCTAACTAACATAACAAAGAAAACTCTGTTTCCTCACAGTATTACCTCCACAGATGAAGGGGTTAGGATTCCAACATATATTTTGGAGGGACACATTCAATCCATGAAGTAGGCCACTCACGGAGGTTTTCGGAGTACCAGCCAATCAAGATTTTCCTCAGTTGTTTACTGAGTAATCTAATGTTACATCATCATCATCTTCTTCTTCTTCTTCTTTTTGTTTTTTTCAGCACCCACTCCCTTTATTTGACTACACTATGCATGTCTGGTAGCATAGTGCCTAAGGCATTTGACTGCTAACCAGAAGGCTGGTGGTTCAAACTTACCAGCCATGCCTCAGAAGGAAGATGGGGCAATCTACTTCCGTATTGATACTGCTTCGGAAACCCAAGGAGGGGTCTCTATGAGTCGGTCCGACTCGATGGCACAAAACAACCACAACAACATGCGTCTATGTTTATTTGTGAATACATATCTATGACCAACCAACATGAATTTACAAATAGTTTTGAAGCTATAATGAAGAAGAGCCACAAAATATTTCATTGAACAAAATGAGAAAAGGAAATCAATCAAAAGGAAAATAATTTAGTTACTTATATAATATGGAGGCGCTCTGGTGGCACAGTGCCTAAGGCATTTGACTACAAACCAGAAGGCTGGTGGTTCCAACACACCAACCACTCCTCAAAAGGAAAGTTGGGCAATCTACTTCCATAGTGATATCACATTGGAAACCCAAGAGGGGTCACTATGAGTCGGATCCAACTCCATGGCAGTGAGTTTTGTTTTTGGTTTGAATATTAACTGGTCTTCCTCATAGGCTTATGGATATTATCCTATCACTTACATCATTGTGCTTCAAGAAGATCTTGAAACATCCTTTGTGATGATGAATGCCACGTCATTCCTCTTCAAATTGTCATTCCAGACATAGTTGATCATATAGTTATTTGATTCAAAATGGCCAAACTGGTCCATTTCAGCTTACTAATGCCTATGGTATCAATCTTTATGTGTTCCATTTCAGTTTTGACAACTTCCAATTTTCCTAGATTCATACTTTGTGCATTCCATGTTCCAATTATTAATGGATGTTTGCAGCTGTATCTCCTAAATATGAGTTCTGTTCAATTCAATTTACATCTCTACTTTCCTGTTTACTATCTAGTACAAATGTTGCTGAGCTATAATAAAGTTTGTCAAAAGGAAATACATATTTCTCTAAAAATAAAGTTGCCTTGGAATCAATTCTGACTCATGATGACTATATGTGTTTCAGAGTAAATCTGTACTCCATAGTTTTCAATCACTGATTTTTTTTTTTTTTTTTTGGAAATAGATTACCAAGGCTTTCTTCCAAGTCACAATTTATTTCCAAGCACCCCTTCATTCTTTCAAAGTGGATAGAAAGTTGTTGTTGTT
>NW_006921978.1:2699764-2701536 GCF_000298275.1 Orycteropus afer afer | reverse complement strand
CTGGTTAGCAGGCAAATGTCTTAGCCACTATGCTACCAATCCTTCTTAAATTACTAAAAGATGAATGGTATTCTTCTAACTCCCTAACAATATCCTAACACTGCCTGATTTGTTGCCAGGACCCCTGAAATTATGACAACTTTTCCCTGCTCTCTCCATTCCCACCTGGCTTCAGAGAAGGGGAAGAAACAAGATGACAGAGGACCTTGCTTCTAAGTCTTTCATTTATTGATTGATAGTTCTAGTGACTTTCTGGAATGTATAATCCTTCATAAATCATCATCTGAGAGCTTGACTGAAGTGCTCTTCACTTTGTCAATCAGCTCAGCCATGAAAGTTTCAGAAATGATTCATCAAGGAACAACATTATTGGGCCCACTTGAATTGCTATTGGTATCGCAAAGCAAAACTACCCATTGTTCAGTGTGCAGCCCATCTACCATCCTAGCCAATGACAAAATACTATCCTCTGGTTTCCTTTGAAAATGTCATGTTGATCTTCAACAGATTATACTCTAAAATTATAGTGCCTGTTCTTTATACTTTGCTGATGTTTTACAAACTTTTGAAAAGAGCTTTTGTTTCAAGTGATATTCTTGAAAATTTTTTCTTTTAATTTTCCATTGTTTTTTCCTTTTTCTTTTATTTTTATTTTATTTATTTTTTTTTTTGAAAGATGAACTGTCTCATTTAGTGAAAAGGCTATTTTTTTTTTTTTACATCAATTTGCCAGTATTTCCTAATCATGCTCTACTTCAGGCACAACTATTACGGTTTTCATTATGATCTTAACTGTTACTCACTATAAACCAAACTCACTGCCATTAATTTGGAACCAACTCATAGCGACCCCTCCTTGGGCTTCTGAAGTAGTATCACTACAGAAATAGATTGCCCAATCTTCCATCCAAGGAGTGGCTGGTGAGTTTGAACCCCCGGCCTTCTGGTTAGCAGTCAAATTCCTTAGGCACTACATCACCAGAGCTACATACATAGAAAAATTACTTGATGTTAGGCAAAAAATAACAACGACTAGGATACAGGAAGTGATTTGGTGTGATTTAAATAATGTAGTGTTGTGACTAATCTAAATGTTTTAACACAATCAGAAAGACACATACTGTGTACTTATTTTACTTATATTATTTTTTCTACCCAAGATCGATGACTGGTTTTATCCTAATTAACTCTAATGGAGCAAATTACAACTGATGATGATGCAAAAGAAGAAAAGGAGAATAAGAAGCTCATATTGCTTATCATCTTTGCCTTTTACAAAGTGATTTCACATACAGTTTTCACTTAGTTTCAGAACAACTTGAGATGTAGGCATTATTCTCATTTATCAGTTAAAATGATGTCATTCCAGAAAGTTTATAATTCCTTTTAGAGCTTTAAAGGCTAGAAGTCTAATTTTAATTCAGGCCTCTCTTGCTTTTTGTAGCCCCTCCCCAACCTCCATGGTTTTTATTACCTCAGAGTTAAATAGTAAATGATTGTGTCATGTCAATGTTTGTTACAAAATAATAACAAAAAAAATATATTGAGAGCACTGAGTTGGCACAGATAGTAGATACAAGTGAATAAAAAGACATATAATATTTTTCTTGATAATAAAATGGTAACAATAAAACCTAAGTCTGCTTTATGCTAGTCACTATTCAATGCAATGTACAAAAATTATTTAATCTGCACAACATTTCTGTTCTTGGAAGGAAGGTTGGGAAATCTATTTCTGTAGTGATACCGCCTCAGAAACCCAAGGAGGGGTC
>NW_006921978.1:2697213-2698224 GCF_000298275.1 Orycteropus afer afer | reverse complement strand
AACAACAACAACAACATTAGCAGACAATGGTACTCTTAGCATTCTTCGCCAGCATCACAACTCAAAAGCATCAATTCTTCTTTGGTCTTCCTTATTCACAATCCAGTTCTCACATGCAAATGAGGCAATTAATTGAAAATGCCATGGCTTGGGTTAAGCACACCTTAGACTTCAAGGAGACATCTTTACACTTCAGCACTTGAAAGAGGTCTTTTGCAGCAGATTTGTCCAATGCAATATGTCATCTTATGTGTTGACTGCTGCTTCTGTTTGTGTTGATTGCAGAACCAAGTAATATAAAGTCTTTGACAACTTCAATATTTTCTCCATTTATGTGATGCTACTTATTGGTCCAGTTGTGAGAATTTTGGTTTTATTTATATTGAGGTGTAGTCTATACTGCAGACTGAAGTCTTTAATCTTCATCAGTAAGTGCTTCAAGTCATCTTCACTTTCAGCAAGCAAAGTTGTGTGTTCTGCATATCTCAGGTTGTTAATGAGTCTTCTTCCAATCCTGATGTCATGTTCTTTTTCATATACTCAAGCTTCTTTGATTATTTGCTCAGTATACAGATTGAACAGGTATGGCAAAAGGATTCAAGCCTGATGTACTCCTTCTGTTCAGCTCTCTTACCTTGTCATTTCTTCTGTTTGCTTTAGTTACTCTCCATTCAAGAGAATGTTGCAGAGGCTATTGTGACATCAATTTTGGTCTTTTCTTCCTTTCCTGTATTTTCAATGACATTTTGCTTTCTTCATGGATGATGTTCTTGATGTCATCCCACAATTCGTCTCAGTTTTTGGTTATTGGTGTTCAATGCATCATATTTATTCTTTAGATGAATTCTAAATTCAGGAGGGACATTATCAAAGTCATACTTTGGCTTTCCTGGACTTGTTTTAACTGTCTTAAGCTTCAACTTGAAATTGCATATGAGCAGTTTATGTTCTATTCCACAGTCAGCTCCTGGCCTTGTTTTGGCTGAAGATATTGAGGTTCTCCATCGAAGG
>NW_006921978.1:2680229-2681719 GCF_000298275.1 Orycteropus afer afer | reverse complement strand
TGTTTTTGTTGTTAAGTGTCATCAAATCATTTTCAACTCATAGCCATCTACCCTATGCACACCACAAGGAAACACCACCCAGACCTGAGCCAACTCCACAATTCTTGCTAAACTTGAGCCTATCGCCACTGCAGCTGTGTCAATCCACCTCGTTGAAGGCCTTCCCTTCTTTTGTTGACCCTCCAACTTACTAAGCATGACATCCTTCTCCAGGGAATGGTCCCTTCTGACAACATGAGCAAAGTTTGTGAGATGAAGTCTTGACATTCTCACCTCCAAGGAGCGTTGTGGTTGCACTTCCTCCAGGACAGATCCGTTAGTTCTTTTAGCACTCCACTGTACTTTCAGCATTTTTCATCAACACCACAGCTCAATAGCATCAACTCTTCTTCAGTCTTCCTTATTTAGTGTCCAGTTCTCACATGCATATGGAGCTATTGAAAATACCATGGCTTGTGTCAGGCGCACCTTAGTCCTCAAGGAGACATCTTTGCTCTTCAGCACTTGAAAGATGTCCCTTGCAACTGATTTGCCCAGTGCTATACGTCATCTGATGTCCTGACTGCTGCTTCCATTGATGTCGACTGCAGAACCAAGCAATGTGAAGTCACTGACAATTTCAATCTTTTCTCCATTTATCATGATGCTGCTTATAGGTCGAGTTGTGAGGATTTTTGTTTTCTTTATATTGAGATGTAATCCATACTGCAGACTGTATAATTCAATCTTCATCAGTAAGTACTTCAAGTCATCCTCACTTTCAGCAAGCAAAGTTGTTTCATCATTGTATCACAGGTTGTTAATGATTCTTCCTACAATCCTCATGCCACATTCCTCTTCAGATAGTCCAGCTTCTCAGATTATTGGCTCAGCATACAGATTGAACAACCCTGACACACTCTCTTCTTGATTTAAAATCATGCAGCATTCCCTTTTTCTGTTTGAATGACAGCCTCCTGGTCTATGTACAGGTTCCTCATGAGTATAGTTAAGTGTTCTGGAATTCCCATTCTTCTCAATGTTATCAACAATTTGTTATGATTCACACAATCAAATGCTTTTTCATAGTCAATAAAACACAAGTAAATATCTTTCTGCTATTTTTTACTTTGAGGCAAGATTCATCTGACATCAGCAATGATATCCCTCATTCCATATCTTCTTCTGAATCCAGCTTGTTCCTCTGGAACTTTTCTGTCAATAGACTGCTGTAACCATTTTTTAATTATCTTCAACAAGATTTTACCTGCATGAGATATTAATGATATTGTTCAATAATTTGTACATTCTGTGGGATCACCTTTCTTTGGAATGGGGACAAATATGGATCTCTTCCAGTCAGTTGCCAGGTAGCTGTCTTCCAAATCTCTTGGCATAACAGAATGAGTGCCTCCAGCAGGGTTTCTGTATGTTGAAATATCTCAATAGTATTCCATCAATTCCTAGAACCTTGTTCCTTGCCAATTCCCTCAGCACAGCTTCAACCTCTT
>NW_006921978.1:2678450-2679459 GCF_000298275.1 Orycteropus afer afer | reverse complement strand
AGCACTATTTCTGTCACCAAGGCCAAATTTTCCAACTACTGGTGATTCTTCTTTGTTTCCAACTTTTGCATTCCAATCACCAGTGATAAGCAATATATCTTGATTGCAAGTTCTGTCAATTTCAGACTGCAGAAGTTGATAAAAATCTTCTATTTCCTCATCTTTGGTTTTGGTGGTTGGCGCAAAATTTGAATAATAGTAGTATTAACTGGTCTTCCTTGTAGGTGTATGGACATTATCCTATCACTGACATCATTGTACTTCAAAGCAGATCTTGAAACATCTTTTGTGATGATGAATGCCACGCCATTCCTCTTTAATTTGTCATTCCCAGCATAGTAGATCTTTTGGTTGTCTGATTCAAAATGGCCAAAATTGGTCTATTTCAGCTCACTAATGCCCAAGATATATCAGTCTTTATGCTTTCCATTTCATTTTTGACAACTTCCAATTTTCCTGGATTCATACTTCCTACATTCCATGTTCTGATTATTAATGGATGTTTGCAGCTGCTTCTCCTCAATTTGAGTCATGCCACATCAGCGCATGGAGATCCTGAAAGACTTACTTTATCCATATCATTAAAGTTGGTTCTACTCTAATGAGGCAGCTTTTTCCCAGTCCTATTTTGAGTGCTGTCCAACCCAAGGAGCTAGTCTTCCTGCACTGTGTCGGACAATGTTTCCAAGCTATTCATAAAGTTGCTGAGTTTGTTTATCAGAAAGTGTTTCTCTGCTATTCATAAGCTTTTCTCTGGCCAATTTTTGAGAAGTGGATGGCCTCCTCCTTCTTCCTAGTCTGTCTCAGTCTGTAAGCTGTGTTGAAACCCGTGCACCATGTGCAATTCTGCTGGCATCTGAAACACCAGTGGCACAGCCTCAAGCCTCAAAGCAATGTACGAGCCTCACAGGATGACAAACTGACAGACAAATTTGTTTCCCTTAGCTGCTGGAAAACTCTCAGTTTAAATCATGTGAATTCAGGATGTCCTTAGACATGAAACCAAAAC
>NW_006921978.1:2676042-2677305 GCF_000298275.1 Orycteropus afer afer | reverse complement strand
TGAGGCCAAGAAAAATTTAAACAAGAGAGACTTGTTACCATACTAGCTACTGCTTCATAATGAGCCTCTGGAGTGGCAAGAAGGAAAAAGAAAACAAGTTTTCTTGCTTCTCTAGAAATTATACTATGCAGTAGCCCCATAATTTGTCTACTTCCAATGTCAGTGCAACCTTATAGGTTTATGTAAGTGTTCTTGTGTGTTCCTCTTAGGAAATGCACTAAGTCAATCTCCATACTTGTTTTCTTATATTGACAATCACTCAGAACCTATAAGCAACAGTGTTTTTCTATATGGTCCTGGAGTGAAATTTTCCTACTATATTAATATGTACTCAATCTAACTAGAAATAATTGAACAAAATCATGAATTATGAAAGGACTTTGCAGATGAAAGTCATTATTTCTGTGCTCGATGTTAGTAATTACTTCAGGGTTTGCACTCCTACTTTCTCAAACAATATTCTCTCATCATTTAGCTACATTTGGTATGGAATAGAAGATTTTCAAAAAAACTTTTATTTAAAAAGCTCCAGATAGAATGCACAATAATCTAATGCTGTGTTATCCATATAATTTATCTCACATTTATTCTCTTAAAAAATCTCACAATATATTTCTGAAAAAAAATATGTATTTACTGAGTGATAAACTCTGAGGATATGTGCCAATACTCTGCAATTTTTAAGAAAAAATTGTTAGAATTATTTAATTGTGCATAAAGAAATGAAAGACATACTAACACTTTTGACATCTTAAGTTTATATAATCCTTCACTGTTCCACATGTGGAGGTGAAAGAATTGGAAAAATAATTGTTATATAAATACAGAAAAATCTACTTTTGTATAATTAGAAATCATACCTTCAGTATATCTGATCATAGGGACAATCAGGCCTAGAGAGTATGAATTTCTTGACTAAAACAAGTAAGATACTTATGGGATGATAATTTCCTTAGAATAATTATTCCTCCATGTCTTTCTTTCTTCTTTGAATTATTAGGAAAATATTTACTACATAGTATGGACAAAATGTATAGAAAGTTGTAAGCATAAGATCAATGGCCATAACTCTGGATGACAACTCAGGATGACTTCCAGAATATCTTAAAATACTGACTTCCAGGAACTGTTCCACTTGGAATGTATCACAATTTCTAGTATTAGAACCCACAAATTTGAATATAGAAGAAACTCTATTAGATGATTCTGAAATAAATGAATTGTAATTTCATTTAAATTTGAAATATATATATATATATATAT
>NW_006921978.1:2657036-2674744 GCF_000298275.1 Orycteropus afer afer | reverse complement strand
CTAAAAACTGGACCTATAAGCAGCATCACAATAAATGGAGAAAAGATTGAAGTTGCCAAAGACTTCACAGTGCTTTGTTCCATAATCGATGCCAATGGAAGCAGCAGTCAGGACATGAGAGGACGTATGTTGTTGTTGTTATGTGCCTTCGAGTCGGACCTGACATATGTTGTTGTTGTTGTTATGTGCCTTCCAGTCGGACCTGACTTATAGCGAGCGACCCTTCCTAGGGTTTCCGAGGCAGTGTCACTATGGAAGTAGATTGCTCAACTTTCCTTCCCAGGGGTGGCTGGTGGGTTTGAACCACCAGCCTTCTGGATAGCAGTCAAGTGCTTAGGCATTACGCTACCAGAGCTCCCAGACAATGTATAGCACTGGGCAAATTGGCTGCAAAGGACCTCTTTCAAGTGCTGACAAGCAAAGATATCTGCTTGAGGGCTAAGGTGCGCCTGACACAAGCAGTCGTATTTTCAGTCGCCTCATATGCATGTAAGAATGGACAATGAATAAGGAAGACTGAAGAAGAATTGATGCTTTTGAGTTGTCCTGGCAAAGAATGCTGAGAGTACCACAGACTGCTAAAACATCTAATATATCTGTCCTGGAGGAAGTGCAGCTGGAATGCTCCTTGGAAGTGAGAATGGCCAGACTTTGTTTCTCCTACTTTGGTCATGTTGTCAGAAGGGACCATTCCCTGGAGAAGGATGTCATGCTTGGTAAGGTGGAGGCTCAAGGAAGGAGGGGAAGGTCCTCAGCAAGATGGATTGACACAGTGGCTGCCAGGATGGGGTTAAGTATAGCAAGGATTGTAGAGCTGTCATGGGACCGGGCAGTGTTTCGTTCTGCTGTGCATAGCATAGCTTTGAGTCAGAAATGACTTGAGGGCACCTAACAACAAGAAGAAATACAAAATTAGACCTTATAGTAAATGTAAGAGTCCTTGGAATGCTTACATTTCTATGAAGTTCAAGCACATTATAGCTTATTGATAAGAAGAATGAGGAAGATGCAATTTTACCCTAATAGTTTAGTAGATGATATAAGTAATCATAGAATTAGGAACTCTGGTAGCATAGTGCCTAAGGCACTTGACTGCTAACCAGAAGGCTGGTGGTTCAAACCCATCAGCCACTCCTCGGAAGGAAGGTTGGGCATTCCTACTTCCATAGTGATACTGCCTTGGAAACCCAAGGAGGGGTCACTATGAGTTGGGGCCGACTCGATGGCAAATAACAACAACAACAATCATAGAATTATATACACAAGTCATACATATTAGATGTGTTAGTGGGCCTTTCATATTTTCCTACTATTTCCCAAATCTAGTCTTTAGTTCTTATACACATGGAAAAAAGGAGTTTACCTCACTTTTAAAGTTTACATTTAAAAACAAAAATATATTCAGTGAAATTCACATCACAATGACAACATCTTTTTTGGCTTATTAGACACATTTCGCATGAATAGAAAAATCATAGAAAATAAAATAAATAGCAAAAAATAAAGTATGTGATTTTGATGAGATGTATGAAACAATCTGTTAATACAAATGTTCTTTTACTATCAATCTAGTATCACTATAAGGTAATAATGCTGCATGTTATCATGAACTAGATTCAATTGACTCATTGAAAGAATGTTCATGTTGTTGGTTGTTGTTAGGTGCTGTCAAGTTGGTTCTGACTCACATTGACCCTGTGTACAACAGAATAAAACACTGCCTGGTCCTGCACCAGCCTCACAATCCTTGCTGTACCTGAGCCTATCATTTCAGCCACTGTGTCAATCCACCTTGTTCAGAGTTTTCCTCTTTTTTGCTGATCCTCCACTTTACCAAGAATATTATCCTTTCCAGGGATGGTCTCTTCTGACAACATGACTGAAGTAAGTGAGATGAAGTATGGCCATTTTAACTTCCGAAAAACATTCAGGATACACTTTTTCTAGGGCAGATCTGTTAGTTCTTCAGGGAGTCCATGGTACATTAGTATCCTTTGCCAACACCACAACTCGAAAGGATCTACTCTTCTTTGGTCTTATTTTTTGTCCAGCTTTCACATGCATATGAGGCAACTGAAAATACTATGGCTTGGGTCAGGTGGACCATAGTCTTCAAAGAGACATCTTTGCTCTTTAGCACTTAAAAGAGGTCTTCTGCAGCAGATTTGCCCAACAAAATATGCCATCTGGTTTCTTGACTGCTGTTTCCATTGGTGTTGACTGTGGAACCAAGTAATATGGAATCTTAACAACTTCAATCTGTTCTCCATTTATCGTAATGCTGCTTATTAGTCCATTTGTGAGAATTTTCATTTTCTTTTTGTTGAGATGTAATCCATACTGAAGACTGTAGTCTTTAATCTTCATCAGTAAGTACTTCAAGTCATCAAGTACATATCAAGTCTTAATTACACATCCTGACTCCCAAGTTAAATTTTCTCTCACTGGGAGTTTTTCACGATATTTTTGTAAGTGCTTTGTAAATTTACTAGATAGAGACTGAATTTGTTAAATAAGGAGGCAGATCAGAACTCTAAAATCTTGACTATTTGTAAAACAAAATGTGCAGAGATTTGGAATTTAATTTATGAACATAAAAATTTGTTAATTTAACCACCAGTTGAATTACCTTGGACTTAACTCACTCCCTAATTTCCAGATGGGTGATGTTTATATTTCAAAGACTTCAGATTAGAGTTGATTTAATCTTCACTACTTCCTAACCAAATGGTCAGCTTTTACATTTCAGGAATTTCAAGCAGAATTGACCTGATCTACAATGAATTGCTGAATGCCCACATCAAAAATGTTTATACAGTTTACTTAAGAAATATTGCTTTAGTCAAATTGTATCAGGAAATGGGAAATTAATGTTAGGATAGAAATTGATGTTACAAAAATTTGTAGTTTAATAACCCCTTGTAAATTTCTCTTCCTCCTTTTGATGTGAGACAATTTACCTTTGTTCGCTTTGCCTAATAGTACTTCACCCTACTTCCCCAGAAAGCCAGAACACACCCCACAATGTCTTGTTGAATATCATGTGTTTCTCCATTTTGTAAAATATAATTATTCTTTCAATTATTAATTTCTAGTTGAACATCAGTCTACTGTTTTCACTAAGATAGAATCCAGTAGCTGCTCCCTGGTAGAAAGATGTGTCAGTCAGCTTCTGTGAAGATTACAGTATTAGAATCTCTACTCTATCCTGTATCTCTACTCTGTCCTATAAAGTTGTCCTGGGTCAGAAGATGTTATCACTTATTTATTCATTGTTCCCCTAAAGAAAAGCTGTACTGTATACTGATGTGTAACCAAAACTGTGCTACCTGCAACACATAAAACAAATATAATGTCTCCTAAGGATTAAATTTAGTCCCCTAAAACAAAAATATATATTGTGAACCCTAACCCTTAAACCTGTGGTATAGTCCCATTTTGGAATGGATTGTCTTTGTTATGTTAATGAGGCTAGATTACTGCAGTGTTTATCTTAAGTCAATCTGTTTTAAGACATAAAAGAGATTAAACAAGTGAGGAGAGAAATGGAGTAAAATAGCTGTCAAGACACATGGAGATCTCCAAACAACCATACAGTGGACTCTGAAAAGACAAGGACCTTCCTCAGGAGCCAAGAGAAAAAGTCTTCCACTAGAGCTGGCACTCTGAATTTGGACTTCTAGCCTCATAAACAGAAACAAAAATTTCTGTTTGTTAATACCACATCCACTTGTGGTATTTCTGGTATAGCAGCACTAGATAATTAAGACAGTTCTTGTCTTGGATAGTTGGCCACTTAGTGAGTCAGGTCAACTTAACACCAATAATTAGGCAAAAGAGCAAGAAATTACAAATGTGAAAGTGTTTCAAAGGAAAAGGATGATAGCTGTGTAGGTGTCAATAGGGGATAGAAACAGATATAAAAGGTTAGAGAAATTCTCCATTATAAATGACATTGAACAAATAAAGTGAAAATTATAAAGAGGCACTAGAGATAGTAAAACATGGAGTTGGAGGGGAGGAAACACTGCAGAGTGGAGACAACATATATGAAGACTTGAAGATGGGAAGAGTTAAAAAAAATTACCCTTGTCTAGAATTTTAACATTACTTGCCCAAGGAATCTCCAAAACAATAGCATATAATTTTAATGACCTTTCCCATTTTCCTGTTTCACTCTTCTCTGCCTCATTTCTGCTCCCTTTGATTGCTTCCCAAATAAACTTCTGTCTCAGGTTCTTCTTTAAGGAAAACCTAAATTATAAAACCTTCATACCATAGCCTCAGATAACATTTTTGAAAATTGCTCATAGAGTGTTTTGAGAGTAATTTATATTAAAAATGAATCATGCCTACTTTTTTTATCATTGAATTGGCGGTCATCCTTCCTTAATTTTGATTGTACACATTGAGAAATACACTTGTTTCCTGAATGTAAGATAACAGGCAACATTCAATTTCACTTACATCTCCATAAATCTCTGTAGATCAGACTTCATTGGCTGCTACTTTTATTTTTATACTCATTGGAATAATTGTTTCTACAGTTAAATGCTGCAAGGTAGCCTACCTTTGGAGGAGAGTAGGTTTCTACCTACCATGTTTTTATTCATATGCTCAGGTCTCTAATGGCATCTTCTGTCAGACCTAGTCTACAGGGCTGGTCTGAAAGAACAGTGACCACTGAACTTTGTAAAGTTGGTGTTCTTCTCAACAGCCATCATTGACTTGGAAAATGATGTATTGATCATCAGATTTGTGGATAATAAATCAGGTGCCACACAGGACAAAAAAGTCAGGAAAATCATGAAAAGTGCTAGGTTTATTGTACTCAACATTTTCAGAGACAAGGAGGCACAGAACACCATGACGCCTGGTCACACAGAGGGCTGCACTTGGAAAAAGTAATAAGCTGGAACTGTAGGAGATGGTTGATGCAGGGTAATCAGGAAAGAGTTAGACAGATATTGTGAGCACCTGAGGGAATTTGGAATTTGGAATAACTCTGCTGGTGCAGGAGGGGGCAGAAGAATGGTCTCTAGGTGTTGAGCACCTGGCTGTAGGAATATTAGGATTGGTGCATATTGATCTATGTGTGTGAGAGCCCAAAAAAGGAAGTGGTTGGAGAATATACTTAATTAGCTGGTCGAAAAAGGAAACAGACCAGTCTCCAGCAAAAGCCTTAAATTCTGTCAAGACAGTATTTTAAGACAATTTTATTACATTTATCCTTTAGAAAAAATAGTGCAATATAATCTTTTGGAGATTTTCCCACTTTACATACTATATACACTCTAAGATATGCATGTCAACATGCCCATGCTCTGAAGTTTTAAGCCCTCTTTCCACAGTGTGTCCCAGCAGTTTGGCATATTTTTGTTATTTACTATGATTATGATTTTTCTATTCTTCTACCAAACATCTTACAAGTGCATTTGCACAGTCTTCAGGGTTCTTTATTGATGTAATAAATCCTATACCTCAAGAGAGTCCTCTCATATCAATAAACTATCTTTTACGCAAAATTAAGTTAAATCTCTTTTATTCACCACCCTTTGAGTTCAATACCATACTTACTTTCTGTGCTCCTACCAGTATGTACTGTCAAGATCTTGCATCTCCTTAGGGCTATAGTCCTTTACCTCCCTTAACAAATCCATCAAATCTCCAACTAGGACATGCTTTTACCTAAAACAAGTTAATGGCAACATGAGCAGGAGGGAAGATGTTAGAATGTAGGTTACAGATGTCTGTGTTATTTTCAGTCAATTGCAGAGCTCCAGACATTAATGGAGAGGAGTAGGCCACTATCGCAGTTTCACAGAGCTCGATAAAATCTGAACATTCAAGAATTCTAGAACATCAACCCATGTGTCAACATTCTATTCTTTCTCATGTGGAATCTAGGTCACATAGGAGGGCTGCTTTGGTTGAGAGTTTAACCTTCCTTGTTGTTGTTGTTAGGTGGCATAGAGTCATCTCCAACTCATAGCAAACCTATGTACAACAGAATGAAACACTCCTCATTTTTTTTTTTTTTTTAATGTCTTTCACCATACTTACAGTGCCTAAGGCATTCGACTGTAATCAGAAGGCTGGTGGTTCAAACCTACCAGCCACACTCCTGGGAAGGAAGATTGGGCAATCTACTTCCATAGTGATACTGCCTCAGAAACCCAAGGAGGGGTCTCTGTGAGTCATATCCAATTTGATGGCAGTTAGTTTGGTTTCTTTGGTGAGAAAATAACCTTCCTTAAAGCTTTTTTACTCTTTTGATCCTGAACTAATATACTCCTTTCCAGAAACATATTTTCCCATTGTACTGCCAGGAGAAATTTTAACATTTTTTTCTACTACTTAGGTGCAGGGGCTTGTTGTGCTTCAGTTACCATAAGAGACTGGGTCCTCTTTGCAATTAGCAGCATGTAATAAAACTGCAAAATCCCAGCTAGTCTCTGCTTTTAGGACCATTTTTTCTATAAGGTTGGGTTTCTTGGAAAGCATACTCCAACCCATACATTGTCATATGGGAATGGTTAATGGGTATGCCATCTGTCAGAGGGATGGCAGGTAAGTAGAATTGTGTGTAGGGATCATTTGAGATGTAATGCAGTTCCAACAAAGTCTTCACCTGACCCAATAGAGAGCTCTGGAGCTTGTATGGCTTTTCAGAATCATCCCAAATTAAGCAAAAGGACCTTAAAAAACAAACATTTGTCATTCACTGTATAGGATATCCTTGGAAGGAGATAACTTTAGATGAGACAGTTTATGTCAGCAGAGGCATTCTCAAAATGGGCTGACAACTGCTTGCCATCTTCTGGTAGCATTCCTTGCACCTAGGAAATAAGTCCTTAATTCCCAGAAGGGAATCCACATGCATCACAGCATCAACCACATATACTGCCTGTATGTGACTGCAAATTGTCCCCATATTAAGAAAGGTTTCTGTTCCAAGGATTCCATTCTAAGATTTTTTTAAATAACTTTGTTTTTAGTTTTCATTATTATTGTTTTTTATTATGGCATCTTTATGAATTTGATGTGTATTTGTTGGCATCATGTTGTAACAATGAAGTTGAAGTCATAACATCTGTCTAACGCATACATATTTCGATTGTCATATATCATTAGAGTTGGACATTGCTTAACTTTCTACTCATTATGATTCCCTACACTGAGAAAGACACAGATGTCATTTTAGAGCAGGCTACAGCCAACTATATGGCAGTATTTTGATCAGTAAATCATAATATTCAACATCTGTGAGTGAACATCTGAGAATCATAATATCAGAAAATTATGCACGGCAACTTTGTTCATAGTACATTAAAGTTATGGCAAATTGCACTTATGACTGTTTTTTTTTTTTTTTGTATACCTTACCATTATTAATATGAACTACATATAATATTGCATTGTGTAATCTGCTGATTTCATCGTATCTGTAAGTTTGTATGTATTGTTTTCAACCCACAAAGACAAAGTCAGATTTATAAAGATACTTATAATAAAAGGAAATAATAATGAAAACTTAAAAAAAAAAAAAAAAAGAGAGAGAGAGATTCAGCTTATGTCAGAACTGGCTCACATCGGAGTTATTGAAATGGAACTACATCTAAGTCAGAGACTACCCATACATATTATTGACAATAAGATGCACAAAACAAAAGAGAATCATCATAAATGTGATTCCTTGTAACTTGACTACATTAAGTCAGAGACTACCTGTATTTCAATATTTAACCACCTTGGAGGTCAAATTCTGTTGTTTTTTTCTGCCAAGTCCCACACATAGTAGCCTTCCTTTTTACTTTTTTTTTTTTTGGCTTGGTGATTTTTGATTGTTAGTTCATGGATTCATTTAATTTGTGATAGTGTTCCAGGACTAGATGCCTCTGATACTCTGGATATTGAACAGTCATTATTAACATGTTGTTGCTGTTGTGTGCCTTTGAGTTGGCCCTGACTCATAGTGACCCCTCCTTGGGTTTCTGAGGCAGTATCACTACAGAAGTAGGATTGCCCAGCCTTTCTTCTGAGGAGTGGCTGGCAGGTTTGAACCGCCAGCCTTCTGGTTAGCAGTCAAGTACCTTAGACACTATGCTACCAGAGCTCCTATGGAGCCTCTTAATCTCCTGAATCTTGGTTATGAAGAGAAGTCTCAGAATTCCCCAGATCACTGTTGATTCAAAATTTGAGAATCTTATATGAGAGTTCATACTCAGAGAAATCCCCTTTCTATTGATTACTCTGGTGGTGTAATGCCTAAGGCATATGACTGCTAATTAGAAGGCTGTTGGTTCAAACCCATAAGCCACTCTTTGGAAGGAAGAGTGAGCAATTTACTTCCATAGAGATATCACCTCAGAAATCCAAGGAGGGGTTGCTATGAGTTGAATCAGCTAAATAGCAGTTGAGTTGGGTTTTTTTTTTTTTTGGTCATTAGATACATAGATACCTCTGTATTGGGCAGGGTCCTTAAAACATTCTTGTACTGTCTTCAATGCAACATATACCTAAAAGAGTGCATCCTATCCAGAGAAAAATTGTTCTACCATGGAAAGGTCATTTGGAGCATATAATGATGATACTGAGAGAAGCACACATGTAGACACAGCCCTTCTTCTCATCTTACTCACTCCAACTTATCCTTTGGATCATCTCATAAATGCCAATTCCTCAAGGAAGTTGTTCAAGTGTCATTCAGTTCTTTTGTTACAGCCTTGCATAAAGCCCTCTACCATAGACCCGAACACATCTCATTAGAGCTGCATATTAACTTCTCTGAAGCCATGGAAGAAGAATTGACGCCTTTGAATTATGGTGTTGATGAAGAATATTGAAAGTACCATGGACTGCCAGGAGCATGAACAAATCAGTCATGGAAAAAATACATCCAGAATGCTCCTTGGAAGAGAGGATGGTGAGATTTTGTCTCTCATTCATTGGACATGTTATCAGGAAGGACCAGTCCCTGGGGAAGGATATATGCTTGGTAAAGTGGAGGATCAGCGAAGAAGAGGAAGACCTACAATAAGATGGATGGAAACAGTGGCTGCAAGAATGGGCTCAAGCATAGCAATGATTGTGAGGATGGCACAGGATCAGGAGTGTTTCATTTGAGTGTAGTACACAGGGTTAGTGTGAGTTGAAACCGACTCGACAGCACCTAATATCAACATCCATGTTATAATATAAGCAGTTTAAGGTTAGACACCACATCTACCTTGTTCAGTGGTAATTAGAACTCTAGCACCACAGTACCAGATATCTAAAAGATAATCAATAAAGGTTTACCTATATTATAAATTAGTCAACACATAGTTTGGTTCTGTGTTTTTCTATGATCTAGATGTTCCTTGATTCAGTGTGTTGTCCTCATCAAAGAAGAAAAACAAAAAGAGTTCTTTAACTGTCAGTGAAAGTATTTATTAGATTTAATGGTAAAATATTTTTTGTGTTTGTAATGTGAAGAAACAACATCCCCCAAAAACTGCTTTTTAGCACTAGCTATAGATATTATATAAATATCATCTAACATCATTTTATTAAGGTTACAGATGATTAATTGTTTTCATTTATCTTTGATCAATCCTACAACAACTGGCTTCTGAATTTGCTTTCTTTTGATTTCTGTATATTTCCCATGGAGAATTTCAAAGCTTATGGCATCTTAAGTATAATAACAATTCTTTTTCCAAGACTTCATAGTCATAGATAGAGCAAACCACTTAAAATTTCCTACAGATTATGATTTAGATTTTCTGGTAATGAGGCTGCTTGAGAAACTGGAACCAAATGTAATGTCAAATCAGGTCTAAATCTGTTAGATATATACAAATTAAATCCTAATTTACTCTGCAGACCATTGATTTGTTCTAGTAATGAAAACCATATCAGCACAATGCTTTGCTACAATCCCAAAGGGCATGCTGACCTATAAGAGATTTGATTTTCTATTCTGTTAGTTACAGCTTCTCTGGCCAATATTTCACAAAATCTTCACTTAGAAATGAAAATATGTGTTTTAACTATTATTTCTCTGAAAAATGCAACTGTGCAATCTAGTTCTATTTGCTTGTTTTTCAGGCTTATCAATGATGCATTCCTAAATCCTAAAAAATAATCTATTGTTTGCCATTTCTCCCATATTAAATGTACTCACTCAACTCACTGACTTCAAGTTGTATCTGACTCATAGCTATTCCTCCTTGGGTTTCTGAGGCAGTATCACTACAGAAGTAGATTGCTCAATCTTAAGATTCTAGTTGCTGTTCAATAGGTCTTCCAAGGTTATCTAACAGCTGTGAATATGAAATTAACTGTGTAATTTGAAATACTCAATCTGTATGCTAATAAAATAATCTAAGAAATTGGACTACATGAAGAACATGCTATCAAGATTGGAGTAAGACTCACTGACAGCCTGCCATATGCAGATGACCAAATCTTGCTTGCTAAAAGTGAAGGATTGAAGCACTAACTGATGAAGATCAAAGATTACGGCCCTCAATATGGACTACATCTCAACATAGAGAAAACAAAAATCCTCACATTTGGACCAATAGACAACATCATGATAAAATGGAGACTAAATTGTCAAGGAGTATGCTTAATATACTTCTAAGACAGATTTGTTCATTCTTCTGGCAGTCCGTGGTATATTCAATATTCTTGGTCAACACCATAATTCAAAGCCATCATTTTATTTTTTTTGTCACCTTTATTCATATCCTGCTTTCACATACATACAGGGCTATTAAAAATATCATGGCATCTGTCAGGTATACTTTAGTCTTCAAAATGACGTCTTTTATGTGTCACATTTTAAAGAGTATTTATTTATTTATTTATTTATTTTCCAATGGATTTGCCCATAGGTGTTGATTATGGATTCAAGTAAAGTAAAATCCCTAACAATTTCAATATTTTCTCCATTTATCATGTTGCTTATTGATGGAGTTGTGAGGATATTTTTGAGGTGTAATCCATACTGAGGTCTGTAGTCTTTGATCTTAATCAGTAAGTATTTCAATTCCTCTTTGCTTTCAGCAAGTAAGGTCATGTTATCTGTATAATACAAGTTGTTCATGAGTCTTGCTCCAATCCTAATACCTCTTTCTTCACCATATAGTCCAGTTTCTCACATTATTGGCTCAGTAGACAAATTATAAAGAATGGTAAAAAGATACAACCCTGATGTACATCTATCCTGATTTTAAACCACATAGCAATCCCTTGTTCTGTACCAATGACTGCCTTTTGGTCTAGGTACAAGTTCCTCTTGAGTACAATTAAGTGTTCATGAACTCACATTCTTTGTAACATTATTTGTTATGATTCACCCTGGAAGAATGCTTTTGCATGGTCAAAGAACATATAGGTAAACATTTTTCTGGTGTTTTCTGCTTTTAAACAGGATCTGTCTGACATCAGCAATAGTATCCCTAGTTCCACGGCTTCTGAATGTGACTTGAATTCTGGCAGGTCCTTGTTGAAATACTGCTACAACAATTTTTGAATTATTTTCATGAAAATTTTACTTAAATGTGATATTAATAATATTGTTCTATAATATCTACATTCTGTTGGATCACCTTTCTTTCTAATTGGCACAAGTATGGATCTCTTCCACTTAGTGGCAAAATAGCTGTCTTCTACATTTCTTGGCATAGTTGAGTGATCTTTTTCAGTGTTGCATCCATTTGTTGGTATTCAGTCAATTCCTGGAAACTTGCTTTTTGCTAATACCTTCAGTAGAGCTTGGACTTCTTCCTTCAATACCATCAGTTCTTCATTGTATGCTACCTCCAGAAATGGTTGGACATCAAAGTATTCTTTATGGTAGCCTAATTCTGTGAATTTCTTCATCTTCTTTTAAGGTTCCCCTCCTTGTTTAGTATTTTTCTCATAGAATATTTCAAAATTTTTGAAAATACATGAATTTTTTCTTCAGTTCTTTCAGCTTGAGACATGCAAAGCATCTTCTTTCCTTTTGGTTTTCTAACTCCAAGCCTTTGCACATTTAATTATAATACTATACTTTGTTTTCATGAGTTACCATTTGAAATATTCTTTCAGCTCTTTTACTTTATCATTTCTTCCATTCACTTTAGCTGTTCTACCTTCAAGAGCAAGTTTCAGGGTCTCTTCTGACATCCATTTTGGTCTTTTCTTTCTTTTCTGTCTTTTAATCCTTTCCTCAGCATTATGGCTAGGTAGCTACTCTGGATGACCTTTCCATAGTAGAACAAATTGTCTCTGGATAGGAAGCATTCTTTTAGGCTTTTGTGCTCTTAAAGATGGTGCAAGAAGCTTCTGGATACCCTCTGCCCAATACAGAGGCTAGAAAAGCAGAGAAATCAAACCTTACTAGTAGTAGCCAATAGGAGGGGTGGTTTCTGAGTATGAATTCTCATAAGGATTCTTGAATTTTGAACCAACAGTGATCTGGGGAAGTCTAAGATGTCTGTATCTGAGCCAAGACTCAGAAGGTAAAGAGGATCCATGTTAATGATACCCCTCCAATATCTAGAGAATCAGAACCTAGTCCTGTATGTTTTTTTCATGTATAATGTCCTTAATGTCATTCTATAACTTATCTGATCTTCAGCCATAAGTGTTCAATACACTTATGTATTTTCTTTTTTTAAGAAAATATCAAATCTTTTCTTAAGATGATCAGGTGGGATATTCTCAAAATCATACTTTGGCTCACATTGACTTGTTTTAATTTTCTTCAGTTTCAGTTTGAATTTGCAGATGAGCAATTAATGGTCTGTTTCACAGTCAGCCCCTGGCCTTTTTCTAACTGGTGATATTGAACTTCTCCATTATCTCTTTCTACTGATAATTTTGATTTGATTCTTGTCTATTGCACGGTGAGGCCCATGTATAAAGTCAACCCTTATGATGTTAAAAAAAAAAAGTTTGCAATGAATGTCATTGGTCTTACAAAACTCTATCATGTCATCTTCAGCATTGTTTCTCTCATCAAGCCCTTGTTTTACAGCTATCAATCTTTCTTTGTTTCCAACTTTTGCACTACTATCACTAGTAATTACCAAAACATCTTGCTTTCATGTTTGATCAAATTCAGACTGTAAAGGTTGGTAAAAAATCTTTAGTTTCTTCATCTTTGGCTGTAGTGGCAGGAGCATAAATTTGAATACTACTAATATTAACTGGTCTTCCATGTACTCATTTGGATTTTATCTTATCTCTGACAGCATTGTACTTCAGCATAGATCTTAAATTTTTCCTTTTTGATAGTGAATGCAATGCCATTCTTCAAGTTGTCATTTCCAGATTGTTGTTGTTGTTGTTAGCTGTTGTCAAGCATCTCTGACTCATAGCAACCCTATGTACAGCTGAACAAAACACTGCCTGGTCCTGTGCCAGCTCCATGATTTCTGCTATATCTGAGCCCATCCTTGCAGCCAACTGTGACAGTCCATCTTGTTGAGGGCCTTCCCCATTTTCACTGACCTCTACTTTACCAAGCATTATATCCTTCTCCAGGGAATGGTCCCTTATTACAACATGACCAAAATAGGTGAGATGGAGTCTGGTAATTCTCACTTCCAAGAATCATTTCAGCTGCACTTCTTCCAGAACAGATTTGTTAGTTCTTTTAGCAGTCCATGGTATTTTCAGCATGCTTCACCAACACCACAATCTTCTTTGGTCTTTTTTATTCATTGTCCAGCTCTCACAAGCATATGAGGTGATTGAAAATACCATAGCTTGTGTCAGGCCCACCTTAGTCTTCGAGCAGATATCTTTGCTCTTCAGCACTTGAAAGAAGTCTTTTGCAGCAGATATGTCCAGTGCTATATGTCCTCTGATATGTTGAATGCTGCTTTCACTGGTGTTGACTGTAGAATCAAGTAATGTGAAGTCTTTGACAACTAATCTTTTCTCCATTTATCGTGATGCTGCTTATAGGTCCAGTTGTGAGGACTTTTGTTTTCTTTATATTGATGTGTAAAGTATACAAAGACTTTATATTCAATCTTCATCATTAAGTTCAAGTCATCTTTACTTTCAGCAAGCAAAGTTGTGTTGTCAGCATATCACAAGCTGTTAATGAGTCTTCCTCCAATCCTGATGTCATGTTCTTCTTCATATAGCCCAGCTTCTCAGATTATTTGCTCAGCATACAGATTGAATAAATATGGTGGAAGGATACAACCCTGACACACTCTCTTCTTGAATTTAAACCATGCAGTGTCCCCTTGTTCTGTTCAAACAATAGATCTATGTACAAGTTCCTCATGAGTACAATTAAGTGTTCTGGAATTCCCATTTCTTTGGTTACCTAGTTCCACTCTGAAAAAAATATGCCACAAATGGGATATCTTGAAGAAACAGAAATTTATTCTCTTACAGTTTAGAGGCATTAAGTCTGAGTTTAAAGTGTCAGGTTCTAGGAGCTGGGTGAAAGCCCATTAACCTTGGGATTCAGCTCTGTATCCTGCTCCCAGCCCACTAAATCTGGAGGCTTTTCTTCACTCAGACAGCTGCTGGATGCTGAGGCTGACAAGCCCAAAGTTGGCAGGTAAAAAGGCACAGTCTCAATGTTAATGAACCACACAGCAGGCCATTAATACAAGTCCATTGAAAGTCCCAAGGTTGGCAAAGCATGGCAGGCTGCTGAACAACGACATGGCTACATGCAGGGTTCAAGCACACCATAAGGTAGAGAGTGTTCCCCAGTGCTTCTCCTTATATACAGGAAGCAGACTGTGTCCCTAAAGCTGCTACTCAGTTGCTCACAGTAGATTCTACCATGGATATGATTACCAGTCTCATCATGGGGAATACTACAACCAGTTGCCCAGCCACTCAATTAGACCACCCAGTCAAATTGACACATAAACTTAATTATCACATTTCCACCCCTTGTCAACTTGGCACATGTACAGATCTTCAATGGGTGGCATCTGTACAGATCTCCTTCACTAGGTGGCTCCAATCCCCTAGTTCCTGAGTGGTGACCTCACCCCCTTGGCCTGATGGGCTCCGTTCCTCTCCCTCTTGGGCATGGCAACCCTGCCCCCTCACTCTTGGGCAGCAGCTATGGTGCGATCTCACTGGCTCCCATGAATGAGCAGCCCCACACTCCAGAATCAAGTTGGTGAAAGTCTGGCTCTTTGACACCTAAGGGTTGTGGTGGTTCCACCTCCAAAGGCTATGGTCCTACCATTGAGGCTGAAGTAGCTCTGCTTCCTATTTCCATGGTCTCTTTGCTTCTGCCAATTAATGTTCATGGCAACTCACTCCACAGGAAATCTTTCTACCCAAAAAGCACTCAGCTTTCTTGCTATGTGGGCCAGCAAACTTGCTACTCCATTTCATGCCAGTTTCTTCTACCAAATAATGCCTGAAGGTAACCCACTCCGTCAGGAAGCTGCCCACCCAAAGGCATCAGCTTTCTCCTCTGTGGGCTAGTATTGTCACTGTCTCATGCCCATCTCTGGGCTCTGCTCCTGCCATCTCTCATGCTGCATGCCGAGGTCTCTGTGCCAGTGTCTCAGCTCAGGGATCTTGGATCAAAGTCGCACTCCACTCCTGTTTCCACATTTTAGTTATCTGTCAGAGTAGCACCCACCCACTCTTTTAGTACAATATTCTGTTTTGGTTACCTAGTTCCACTCTGAAAAGAATATACCACAAATGGGATGGCTTGAAGAAACAGGAGTTTATTCTCTTACACTTTGGAGGCTTTAAGTCTGAGTTCAAAGTGCCAGGCTCTAGGGCCTGGGTGAAAGCCCATCAACCTTGGGCTTTAGCTCTGCCTCCTGCCCCCAGCCCACTGAAGCTAGAGGCTTTTCATCACTCAGACAGCTGCTAGATGCTGATGCTGACAAGCCCAAGGTTGAAAAGCCCAAGATTGACAAGGAAAATGTCACAGTCCCGATGTAACCAAACCACACAGCAGGCCATTGATTCAAGTCCATTGAAAGTCCCAAGGTTGGCATAGCATGGCAGGCTGCTGAACAACGACACAGCTACAATCAGGGTTCAAGTGTGCTGTAAGCTAGAGACCATTTCCCAAGGCTTCTCCTTATATACAGGAAGCAGACCACATCCCTAAAGCAGCTACTTAGCTGCTCACAGTAGATTCCACCATGGAGATGATTACCAGTCTCATCAGGGGGAATACTACATCCAGCTGCCCAGCCACTCAACCAGGCCCAGCGAAGTTGACACACAAACTTATGTACCACACCATTCTTCTCAATGGTGTCAATAATTTGTTATAATCCACACAATCAAATGCTTTTGCATAGTCAATAAAACACAAGTAAACATCTGTATTCTTTGCTTTGAGCCAAGATCCATCTGACATCAGCAATGATACCCATCATTCCTTATTCCAGCTTAGTAGATCATATCTGACTCAAAATGGTCAATATCGGTCCATTTTAGCTCACTTATGCCTAGGATGTCCAACTTTATGTGCTCTATTTCATTTTTGACAATTTTCAATTTTCCTACATTCATACTTTGTACATTCCATGTTCCAATCATTATTGGATGTCTGCAGCTGTTCCTCATTTTGAGTCATGCCACATTAGCAAAGCTTTATTCCATTATTAAGGTTACCTGTACTGTGAGGAGCAGCTCTTTGCCAGTAATATTTTGAGTACCTTCCAACCTGAGGGAGTCATCTTCCAGCACTATATCAGACAATGTGTCACTTACTTTTATTCATAAAGTTTTCAGTGGCTAATGTTTTCAGGAGTTGATAGCCTTATGTTGCTTCCTAGGGAGCTCTGGTAGCATAGTGCCTAAGGCACTTGATTGCTAACCAGAAGGCTGGCGGTTCAAACCCACCAGCCACTCCTCAGAAGGAAGGTTGGGCAATGTACTTCTGTAGTGATACTGCCTCAGAAACCCAAGGAGGGGTCGCTATGAGTCAGGCCCGACTCAATGGCACACAACAATAACAAAAGTTGCCTGTCTTAGTCTAGAAGTTCCACTGAAAACTGTCCACCCTGGTGTTCCTGCTGGTATTTGTAATACCAGTGGTATAATTTCCAGCATCACAACAATAAGCAGTCTAACAGAGTAGGAAAAATTGACAGTTTTGTTTAAGGGTGAATTCCTGGAACAATGTGTGCAAACATCATAAAACAATTGGGAAGTCTTTCTATGCTCAAATTGTCCTAGATCAAGCACCAGGGTGGGTAGGAATAGTTACGTACTAACACTATTGACCCTTGGGACTTTGAGTTTCTTTTGTACCACCTATTTTTGAGTGGGCATGTTGGTTCTAAGCCTTACTCTCTTTGGGCCATAGCCTTAGGGCAAGACATAAAATGTGATATTGCCAAGCTATGTACACACAAATTATGATTTTGGTTACTGATTAGAATAGAGATGAATATATTTTATGGTTAACAACTTAATACTAGGAACTAAGAGTTTTGTTGATTTGTGCCAATAAAGAAAATGTATCTATAACTTTGGTTGTAACTAATATCATTAAATAGTTAAATTCATGATAATTTACTGAAATCCTCCCTCACACATCTGGTTTTTATACTAACTGTGATAGTTGAAGATCTGTCAACTTGGCTGGACTTCACTTGTGAGTGGTGTTTCCCATGATGGATCACATGACTGCGTCCTAAGCGGCCGGTCAGTCTAGGGGGAGTTTCCCCAGGGGTGTGGCCTACCTGTAATACTATCCCAGG
>NW_006921978.1:2622859-2627825 GCF_000298275.1 Orycteropus afer afer | reverse complement strand
CATAACCATCATAATTACCATCACAATTTTTACTTATCAAAATGAATACTATATTAGATACACTATTACATACTTTCACACCTTTTATAGTTTAATATCGAGATAAATCTATGTGACAGGTACTATTATCCACATATTCTACGTACTACACTAAGGTTTATAATAATTACATGCTGCTTTCAAGATCGTATTTCTGTGTAGTAGATATCGAAGCAGGTTTAAATTTAGGTCTTTCCAACTCCAAGAACCAGTTGCTTTTTCGCACATTACATGGTAGAATCAATATGATTAGACATATATTTGCTTTTCACCCAATATTAATGTATTAATTAACTACATGCCAATGATCTCTGCTTTCCCGGTGTTTACAGGTGGGAGATAAATAGCATACATAAATAAAAGAATAATCTCAGCTAGAGATTAGTGCTACATATCAGTTATCTGTTGCTACAAAACATATCATTTCAAAACTAAGTCACCTAAAACACACTTCTTTTCTTGTCATGATTCTGTGTGTTAACTGATCAGTTTTTGTTATTATGAGTCTGGCCCCTTTACTCACGTATCTGCATAATGGTACTGGCTGTCAGTTGGCCTGTCTCTCCATGCAGTCTCTCATATTTTAGTAGTTTAGCTGAGGCATTATTACATAGCTGATGAAAAATGGGAAAAAAGCAGGAGACTGAGTTTGGCTGGTAGCTCCTGAGGTGCTTCCTCCAGTCTTCCTATCAAAAGACCTTAGAAACACTGAAGGTGATACAAAAAGAAACTGGTAACACAATAATATGTATTGACAGATAACATATTGCAGAATCTGGGAGAAATACCATGGTGATGAAATTTGAAATCATAAACAATAGCCCACCAGGCTATGCAATCAGAGACATGTGGAAGCATACTCCTAAAAGTAGATTAAAAGATAAGTTTCTGCTGTCCTACCCCACTCACCCACAGTTCACCTCATCTCATAAATACAAGGTTATCCTTCTAATGCAGGAGTATCAATTTTTAAAGTAATTAGAATGCCTTCTTTGAAATCCTATTACCCTTTTTCTAACCTCGATTAGCAATTATAGTTTCATGAAAGCTACTAAACAGGAAGGATATCTAGTGGCACCGTTGTCAGGAGTTCAAACCCACCAGCCATGGGAGAAAAATGTGTCAGTCTTATTCCATAAAGATTTACAACCTTGAAAACTCAATGTGATAGTTCTAGTCTGTCCTAGAGGGTCACTAAGAGTTAAAATAACTTGATAGCAGTGGGGTACTGAGTAGGAACCAGCAGGGACAAGCTGTATCATGAGAGGTGTGGTCATCACAAATAAAGTGCTATGGATGGGGTTTAAGACAGGGTGTTTCAGTTACCTAGTGCTGTTCTGACAAGAATACACCACAAATGGTATGTCTTTAACAAAGGAGTTTATTTTCTTACAGTTTGGAGGTTAGAAGCCCAAGTTCCTAGTCAAGGCTGAAAGCACTTCAACATTGAGCTTCAGCTCTGTCTCCTGCTCCTGGCCCATTGAAGCTAGAGAATTTTCTTCACTCAGACAGCTGCTAGCTGTTGAGGCTGACAAGCCCAAGGTTGACAAATAAAAAGGCACAGTCCCAATGTTATCAAACCACATCAGGCCATTGATTCAAGTCCATTGAAAGTCCCAAGGTCGGCAGAGCATGCATGGCAGGCTGCTGAGCAATGTCTCAACTACTTGCAGGGTTAAATCACGCCACATGCCAGAAACTATTTCCAAGACTTCTCCTTAGATACACAAAGCAGACCGCATCCCTAAGGCAGCTACTCAGCTGCTCACAGGAGATTCCACCATGGAGCTGATTACCAGTCTTATCATAGGGAATACTACATCCAGCTGCTCAGACACTCAACCAGACCCAGCCAAGTAGACACACAAACTTAACTACCACACAGGCAGTTAGAAATGGGAATTGTAGTTCCATGGCCCTATTGCCATTCACAGCATTGGAGGGTTACACAGTTTAGTAAGGAAAAAAATCCTAGCAAAGATTTTCTACATGAATCCTGATGGACAGTGTGAGTCAGAAAGAATAACAGCCATGGCATAATTTTGTCATTCACCCATTAACCTGAGAAGGAGACTCTATGAGTACACATCTGAACAATAATTAGAACAAAGTACAATATACTGTTGAAAGAAGACACCAGATTTGACATCTTCAACAAGAGCAATAGTAATTTTTTCGTTTACTTAAGAAAGTGTGAGCTACTGCAATGTAGTAAATTACTTAGTGTGGCTTGTCTACCCATAAGTCTTTGTAAACTCCAAGGTGGAATTTGCCATGAGCAACTGAGGAGCTCCTGATTACTAAAGTTGTCCACTTGGGGTATTTCTGTTGGGAGGGGCACTAAACAATGATCTGGGAGGGTCCTGCTCTCTCTCAGGTGTTTAGAATTCTGATGTTATGATTGGCTAGTTTGGCCATTCTGCCAGGCTCAAAAAAGAGCTCTCCTATAGGCAGAACTCTTTGTCTGCAGGCTGAGGAAGGACGTGCCCCTGAGAGATACATGCTGCTGGGAAAGAGATGCAAGAGACAAGCATTGCTGAGAGAGATACTGAGGGACACACTGCTGGGAGAGAGACTGTGAGAGATGGTGGGCTGGGAGAGAGACTGAGCATTTTTCCTGAACTTGAATTGTAGCCTATTGCTTCCCTAATAAACCCCATAATCTGTGAGTTCTGTGTGGCCACTGCAGCAAATTATCAAACTCAAGAGAGAGGTGGTGGGTGCTTTGGGAGGAAGGGCTGGAAGGAGGCAGTATGTCTGGCCTTGCAGTAATAGGCCTTGGGCTATTGATGGTGATTCTGTCTTCCTCTTGTGGGGTTAGAGGAGGTCAGAACATGTGGCCTCCTTGCCCTTTTTGCAGCTATACTTGTAAAGCACATTCCTTCCAATACTTGCCCTGTTTTTTTCTTACATAACCAAGTTGCATGTATTTGCCATAAATCTTTATAACTCAGTGCAAGTCACTATTTCATACCAGAGTTGGGATGAATCCTAATCCAAACTAATTGATATGATTGTTAGTAGCTGTTGAGTCCACTCCAAATCATGGTGACCAACAGAATGAAATATAGCCTGGTCATAATCACTGGCACGTACAAGTTCATTGTTGTCACTATTATGCCAATCAATCTCACCTAGGGTCTCCCACACCCTCAGTGGTCTTTATTTTCACCATATATGATGGCCTCATCTACTAACTGATCCTTTTTTGTCACATATTCGAAGCAAGTGAGTCAGACAATGTTTTGTTGTGATCGTAAGATTTGTTTAGGGTCATTTTCAGAAGTAAATCACCAGATATTTCTTCTGAGTCTTTCTCACTCTGGAAGTTCCACTGAAGCCTGTCCACCAAGGGTAACCCTATTGGTATTTGAAATTCTACTGGTACAATTTCCAGTATCGCATCAACATGCAAGCAACCATAGTACAAGCTGACAGATGAGTGTTAGCCTACTTGAGTTGTTGTTAGGTGCCATTGAGTTAGTTGAACTCATAGTGAGCCTATGTACAACTGAATGAAACACTGCCTGGTCCTGCAACTATTCTCACATTCTTTTTTTTTTTTTTTTAATTATGATTTGGGTGAAAGTTTACAGAGAAGAGTCACTTTCCATACAGCAGCTCACATACACTTTGTCTCATAACATTGACTACAATTTACCACAATGCAACAGCTCCCCTCCCACTTTCTTCCCAGAGTTACCTCTTCTCTGTGTCCTTCCCTCCCATGCACTCCTGCTCCCTGAGCTATTGCCCTGTGCATATACAGCCCTTCTATTCTCCCATAATTGTTCATGAGTACAATTAAGTGTTCTGGAATTCCAATTCTTATCAATATTACCCATAATTTGTTATGATCCACACAATCAAATGCTTTTGCATAGTCAGTAAATAACATAACTCTGCCGACACCATGAATTTGTACTACTAGTCTCCAGAATTGAGATAGTAAATGTCTGTTGTTTAAAGCCACCCTTTTAGTGATACTTTGTTATAGAAGCCTAATTGTACTAGACGTCTAATTGTACTAGACGTAGTACAATTAGGTATGTTTGAGTCCTCTTAAAGGACTTAAAGGAGGACTCATGTTTGAGTCCTCTTAAAGGGTGAATATTTAGCCCATTATACAAGGTGCTGTTTCATTGTTCTTACTTTTATTGTACTGATTTTGCATTCTTGTTTATTCAAGGAAGTAAATACTGAATAACCTAAATGTGTTAGCAGAATAACTGATATGAAATAATTTAGCAGCAATCTATATAAAAAGATATCTAGCCATATAGGAGAAAGACGAAAGTCCTATACCATAAAACAAATTATGTGACTCTATTAATATTCTAAAAGAAAATAACCCATGGTTGGTTGCCTATGGTGAGAACAGGGAAAAGAAAGATTAGAGCTAATATTTTTACAGCACCACTTTGGGAGGAAAAAAAAATGAAAAACACCATAATCTTGAGATTTTTATCCCTAATGTGAAGCACTGAAGGATTAAAACCTGATAAGCACCCTCTGCTATGTTATGTTCCAGTGTGAATTCTCTGCAGGAAGTAAGTACATTACTTAACATAATTATAAAGTATGTAAGTGTGGCCACCACACACTGTCAGTTTGTCATACTTTGGTGGCTGTGTTTTGCTATGAGGCTAGAAGCTTTGCCACAGGTATTTCAAATAGCAGCAGTTACTCTTGGTGGATGGGTTTCAGCAGAGCTTCCAGACTAAGACACACTGTGAAGAAGGACAGGACCATCTCCTTCTGAAAAAGTGGCCACATTATGAATAGCAGTGAAGCATTAACTAAGAATACAACTTCAGTGGAACTTCCAGAGTGAGAAAGACTCAGAAGAAATATCTGGTGATTTACTTCTGAAAATGACCCTAAACAAATCTTACGATCACAACAAAACATTGTCTGACTCACTTGC
>NW_006921978.1:2617170-2621599 GCF_000298275.1 Orycteropus afer afer | reverse complement strand
GGGATCGGGCAGTGTTTCGTTCTGCTGTGCATGGGGTCGCTATGAGTCGGAAACGACTCGACGGCACTTAACAACAACAACAACAACTAACTAATATATATACATATATATATATATATATATATATATATATAACTGAAAACTTTATGAATAACAGTGAAACATTATCTGATATAGTGATGGAAGATGAGCCCCTCATTTTGGAAGGCATTTAAAATATGACTGGGGAAGAAAGCTGTCTCTTCAAAATGAGTAATCCTTAATGATGTGAATGGAGTAAAGCCTTTAGGATCCCTATTTGCTGATGGAGCATGACTTAAAATGGAAAGAAACTGTTATAAATGTGCATTAATAATTGGAACATGGAATATAGGAGATACAAACCCAAGAATATTTGTTGTTGTTATGTGCCATCGAGTCAGACCTGACTCATAGCGACCCTTCCTTGGGTTTCTGAGGCAGTATCACTACAGAACTACAGTGCCCAACCTTCCCTCCGAGGAGTGGCTGGTGGGTTCAAACCACCAGCCTTCTGGTTAGCAGTCAAGTGCCTTAGGCACTATGCTACCAGAATAGTAGAAGTTGTCAAAAATGAAGTGGAACACATAAATATCAGTATACTAGCCATTAGTGAGCTGAAATGGACTGACATTGGCCATTTTAGATCAGACAACCTGCTGTCCCAGGAATGACAATTTGAAGAAGAATGGTATCACAGTCATAATAAAAAACTACATTACAAGATCAATCTTGAAGTACAATGCTGGCAGTGATAGGATAATATCCATATGCCTACAAGAAAGAAAGACCAGTTAATACTACCATTATTCAAATTTAAACACCAAGCACTAAAGTGAAAGATGAAAACATTGAAGATTTTATAAATTTCTGCAATGTGATATTGATGAAACATGCAATCCAGATATATTGATAATTACCAGTGCCTGGAATGTGAAAGTTGGAAACAAAGAAGAAGTATCAGTAGCTGGAAAACATGACCTTGGTGATAGAAATGATGTCAGAGATTGCATGATAGATTTTTCAAGACCAATGACTTATTCATTGCAAATACCCTTTTTCAACAACATAAACAGTAGCAATACACTCAGACCTTGCCAGATTTAGGAGCTCTGGTAGCATAGTGCCTAAAGCACTTGACTGCTAAACAGAAGGCTGGTGGTTCAAACCCACCAGCCATCACTCAGAAGGAAGTTTGGTCAATCTACTTCTATAGTGATACCACCTCGGAATCCCAAGGAGGGGTCATTATGAGTCAGGTCCAACTCGACAGCACATAACAACAACAAACAACAACATACACTCAGATCTTGCCAGATGGAATATACAGGAGTAAAATCAACTACATTTGGAAAGAGATGAAAGCAGCTCAGTATCACCAGTCAAAACAAGGCCAGGAGGTGACTGAAGAACAGATCATCAATTGCTTATATACAACTACAAGTTGAAGTTGAAGAAAGCTAAAACAAGTTTATGAGAGCTAAAAGATAACCTGGATTATATCTCACTAAATATACAGACCCATATGAAGAATAGATTTAATGTATAACATTTGTGACCGAAGACCAGATGAGATGTAGGAAGATACTAAGAACATCATACAGATGTGAGAAGATGGTGTCATACCTATAACCCACATATTTGTTCCCTCTACTAACTAAATTCTTGAGTAAGTAGGTAAAGGAGATAGAAATAATGATACTGGAGTTGTGAGCAACTAAGGAGGAGATAAAGTATCAGATTTAGTGAAGACGGAGAAAAAGAGCAGATTAAACAACTGGGAAAAATAAACAAACCAGCCTAGCTAGTGGAAACAGACAGAGGAGGAGAGGATTCATTAGCAATACAAATAAGGCTGGCAAAGGGAAGGAGGATTTAAAAAAAAGAAAAAAATCATGGAGCCCACAGAGACATTGGGTGGCAGAATACCTATACCAGGAGTTTCTAGCAGCAGCCTTGGGAGTAGATAATCTTACTGGGAAACAGATCAAGACCCCCTTGGCTTGGGCTACTGAGGAGTCCAGAAAGGAGTGAGGGAAAGGAGAAACTCCCTCAGAGTAGGTGGAGCCCTGGAGCAAGTGCACAGCAGTGGGTTGGGATTTAACACTTCCATGACCCCTTTTTAACACAGAATGGATCCAGGTACTGGCTTTTTGCAGCTTTTTGATCCAAGCGGAAAGTAGTGGCCCTCTACCCATTAGGATCTCTGTCAATTTTGAACCACCAGTCTTTGATTAACAGTAGGATGTCATCATTTGTAGACAGCTCAGGAAGACACAAGCTATACTGCTTGTACTAGCAGCACTGACTGAACTGTCCTTCCCAAACATTGAAAATGGGGACTTGCTACTGTTCTTTTTTTTTTTTTTTTTCTTATTCTCCCCTGCTCTCCCAATTGTTGTTGTTGTTATGTGCCATCAAGTCAAACCCGACTCATAACTCCTTGGGTTTCCGACGCAGTATCACTACAGAAGTAGGATTGCCCAACCTTCCTTCCGAGGAGTGGCTGGTGGGTTTGAACCACCAGCTGTCTGGTCATCCAATAGAGGGAACAAATTAAACCACCACCAGGCAAAAAGAATTATTACACTGAACATCATAGATATCATCAATAGCTCCTGTGCCACACAATCAATGACAGAGAGTGGACCACACCTGTTCTTCCCAGACCCCGATCTCCTTTATGACAGAGGCCTGCACCCATATCCCCACCAGTGATTCCACCAACACAGAGAAAGCAGGAGAGCAACCCAATAAAACCAAGTTAATAACCAGAAACGTACATCTGCTTCATGCTTTCAGATATAGTAAAACATAAAATAAGGGTGCAACAAATCAATACAAAGCTAACAACTAAAGACAACAGCTTTAAAATGTCTGTTGTTGTTGTTATATCCCATCAAGTCAGACCCGACTCATAGTGACTCCTCCTTAAGTTTCCAAGGTAGTATCACTGTGGAAGTAGATTGCCCAACCTTCCTTCCAAGGAGTGCCTGGTGGGTTTGAACCACCAGCCTTCTGGTTAGCAGTCAAATGCCTTAGGTACTACACCACCAGAGCTCCTTTTAAAATGTCTAAGAAAATAACTTCCAATAAAACAAACACACACACACAAATGACAAGACAATAGAAATAAAATCCCATGCTAAAGAATTATCTCTCATGGAAGAAGAACAAGCAATAGAACTATCTGAGAAAGAATTCAGAAGGTACATATATAAGACTCTCCAAGAGCTCAAGAAAACCACAAATAGAACCAATGATAAGACAGAGACTATCCTGGAAGAATTCAAGAAAACCATCCAAAAACAAAATAACAAGATACATATACAATTAGAACTCTGACAAAACCAGCAATTAGAAACCTTGATGATGAATACTAAAATTACAAAGATAGACAATGCAGAGGAAGGACAAAAGAATAGATTAGAACTGGCTGAAGAAGACATTTCCTAAATAGAAGACAAATCTCTTGATGCTAACCTGTATGAAAAACCAGAACAAAGATTTAAGAGAAATGAAGAGAATCTAAGAGTTATATGGGATGACATGAAAAGAAACAGGATACACCTCATTGGAATACCAGAATGAAAGGAGACTTAAAAAAAAAAAAAAAAAAAAACCCTGAAAAAATTGTAGAAGACTTGCTCACAGAAAAATGTCCCCATGTTATGAAAGAAGAAAAGATCCAAGAAGCTCAACGAACCCCATATAGGATAGATCCAAAGAGAAAGTCACAAAGACATATCATAATCAAACTCTCCAAAACCAAAGACAAAGATTCTTGGGAGCAGCTCAGTAAAAATGAGATGTCACCTACAATAGACAACCTATAAGACTAAGTTTTGATTTCTCAGCAGAAATCATGCAGGCAAGAAAACAATGGGAAAACATATATAAAATGTTGAAATAAAAGAACTTCCAACCAAGAATTATATATCCAAGCCAAATTGTTCCTCAAATATGAGGGTGAAATCAAAGACATTCTCAGAGAAACAGAAATTGAGGGAATTTGTGAAAACCGGACTAACCCTAAAAGAAATTTTAAAGAAAGTCCTTCCATTAGAGAACCCACAAAAGAGAACAACAATTAAAATCAGGAAACTTGATATCACAACTTAGAAAGAAAATCAGAAGTAGATGCTCAAAATAAGCTTATAAAATAATATACACAGAGAAATAAAGGAGTCAATCTGCAGATGACACCAGCAACAAAGCAAATGGAATAAAAGTTCTAATTACAAAACTTCCAATGGAGAGGAAGACAGAACAATGTTCCAAACTTAAGGAATAAGAATTTCCTTCAGGATAACCATGTTGTTGTTGTTATGTGCCGTCGAGTCAAACCTGACTCATAGCGACCCCTCCTTGGGTTTCCGAGGCAGTATCACTACGGAAGTAGGATTGCCCA
>NW_006921978.1:2611536-2616735 GCF_000298275.1 Orycteropus afer afer | reverse complement strand
AAAAAAAAAAAAAAAAAAGAGTAGGAGTGTAAATATTAATTTCTGATAAAATAAACTTCAAGGTGAAAAACATCATAAGGGAAAAAGAAGGACATTATGATGCTGAAAGAATCAATTGACCAAGAAGACATCACCATAATTAATATCTATGTACCCAATGAAAGTGCTCCAAAACACATAAAGAAAATATTAACTGAATTGAAATGAAAAATAGACAACTCTACAATTTTAGTAGGAGACTTTAACATACCACTTTCAAGGAGAGACAGAACAACTAGGAAAAAAAAAAAAAATCAACAATGATGTAGAAGAACTCAAGAACATAATCAACCAATTTGACCTCATAGACATATACAGAGCACTCCACCCAACAAAAGCATAATTCACATTCTTCTCCAGTGCACTTGGATCATTCTCTGGAATAGATCATATGTTAAGGCACAAAACAAGCTTCAATTAATTGAAAAGCATAGAAATACTACAAAGCATCTTCTTGAATTGCAATGCTAGAAAATTAGAAATCAATAATAGGAAGATCAGGAAAACATATCAAATATATGGAAACCAAATATTTCACTGCTCAAAAACTACTGAGTAACAGGAGAAATAAAGTGTGAAAGCAAAAAAAAATCCTAGAAACAAATGATAATGAAGATAAAACTTAACAAAACCTTTAGGACACAGTGAAAGCAGTACTCAGAGGTCAGTTTATAGCAATAAATTCACACATCAATAACAAGGAAAGAAGCAAAACCAACACTCTAATTCAACAACTCCAATAATTAGAATAAGAACAACAAAGCAATCCTACAGGATCTAGAAGTAAGGAAATAATAAAGATCAGAGCAGAAATAAGCAAAACAGAAAAGAAAAATAAATAGAGAAAATCAACAAAACAAGAAGTTGGTTCTTCAAAAAGATTAACAAAATTGACAAACCACTGGCAAATTTAACAAAGGAAAAGAAAGAGAAGATGCATATAACATGAATAATAAATGAAAAGGGTGACATTACAACAGCACCAACTGAAATAGAAAATATAATAACAGAAAATTATGAAGAACTGTACTCCAACATATTCGAGAGCCTAGAAGAGATGGAAAAGTTTCTAGAAACACAAGACCTACCTTATACTTTCCCAGTTGGGGATAGAATACTTGAACAGACACATAACAAAAGAAGAAATTGAGCAGGTCATAAAAAAAACTCCCCTCCAAAAAAGTCCTGGCCCAGAAGGCTTCACTGGAGAATCCTATCAAACATTCAAAGAAAAGATGACACATAAAGTACACAAACTATTCCAGAACACAGAAAAAAGTGGAATACTCCCATTTTATGAAGCAAGCATAACACTGACACCAAAATCAAGGAAAGACACCACTAAAAAGGAAAACTACAGACCAGTATCTCTCATAAATGTAGATGTAAAAATGTTCAACAAAATCCTAGTCAACAGAATCCAACAACATATCAATAATAATAATAATACACCATGACCAAGTGGGATTAATACCAGGTATGCAAGGATGGTTCCACATCAGAAAAAACAATCAATATAATCTACTACATCAAAAAAACAAAAGAACCATATGATCATATCATTTAACTCAGAAAAGGCATTCGATAAAATCCAACACCCATTCCTGTTCAGAACTCACAACAAAATAGGGATAGAAGGGAAAATCTTCAACGTAATGAAGGGAATATACACAAAAACAACAGCCAACATTTTTGTTAATGGAAAAAGACTCAAAGCATTCCCCTTGAGAACAGGAACCAGACAAGAATGCCACCTATCACCACTTCTATTTAACATTGTAGTGGAAGTCCTAGCCAGGGCAATAAGGCAAGAAAGGGAAATAAAAAGCATCCAAATTGGCAAAGAGGAAGTAAAGCTATCTCTATAATAGAGAAGTTTAGCAAAGTGGAAAGATACAAGGTCAATATACAAAAATCAGTTGGATTCCTCTACATCAACAAACCGGCCTCTGAGAAGGAAATAAAGAAAACAATACCATGTCCGATAGCTATCAAAAGGATGAAATATTTAGCAATAAATCTTACCAGACACACAAAAGACCTGTACAAAGAAAACTACAAAACAGTACTACAAGTAACTGCAATGTATCTACATAAATGGACGAACCTGCCTTGTTCATGTATAGGAAGACTGAATATTATGAAAACACCATATTATCCAAAGCAATCTACATGTTCAATGAAATCCTGATCCAGATACCATTCACATTTTTTTAAGGATATGGAAAAGTCAATTACTAATTTCATATGGAAAGGAAAGAGATCTCAGATAACCACAGCACTGCTGAAGAAGAAAAACAAAGTAGTAGGTCTCATACTCCCAGATCTCAAAACTTACTGTACAGCTACAGTAGTTAAAACAGCATGGTATTCTTATAAATGTTACACAGATAGACCAATGGAACAGAATTGAAAACTGAGTAATAGACCTATCCGTCTATGGACAGCTGATCTTGGACAAAGGACCAAAGTCCAAATGGGGAACAGATAGCCTCTTTAACAAATGTTGCTGGCAAAATTGGATATCCACTTGTAGAAAAATGAAACAAGACTCATATCTCATGCCATATAAAAAAAACAAATTCAAGTTGGATCAAAGACTTAAATGTAAAATTCAAAACTATGAAGCTCATCAAAGATAAAATAGAGGGAAATCAAAGGGCCCTAATTTATGGCATAAATAGACTATCAAGTATAACCCAAAATGCACAGGCATTAGAAGAGAAGCTAGATGACTGGGACCTTTTAAGGATTAAATTCTTAGGTGTATCGAAAGACTTCTCCAAAAGGGTGAAAAGAGAAGCTACAAATTGGGAAAAAAAATTTGGTTATTATGTATCTGACAAAAGACTTTTCTCCAAAATTTATAGAAAACTTCAACACCTCAACACCAAAAAAACAATCTTATTCAAAAATGGGCAATGGACATGAATAGATACTTCACTAAAGATGATATACTGGCAGCCAACAAACACATGAGGAAATGCTCGCAATCATTAGCCATTAGAGAGATGAAAATCAAAACAATAATGTGATATCATCTCACCCAAGCACTAATAGCAAAGTTCAACAAGACAGAAAATAATAAGTGCTGGCAAGATTGCGGAGAGATTGAAGCTCTCAACCAATGCAGGTGAGACTGGAAAATTGTTCAATCATTTTACAAAAATGATATCGCATTTCCTTAAAATACTAAAAATAGAAATACCATTTCATTCAGCAATTCCGTTACTAGGAATATATCCTAAAAAGATGAGAGACAGGACACAAACAGACATATACACACCAATGTTCGTCTCAGCACAATTCATTATAGCAAAGTGATGGAAACAACCTAAAAGCCCATCAATATATGAATGGATAAGCAAACTATGGTACCTTCACACAAAGGAATGAATACATTAAAGGATAATGAAGAACATATGAATAATCTCACTACATGGATGAATTTGGAGGACATTATGCTGAGTGAAATAAGTCAATCACAGGACAAATATTGTATAAGCCCATTATTGTAAAAAGTCAAGGAAATGTTTACTTAGGGAAGGAAACTCACTTTGTAGTTACAAGGTATGGGATGGAAGGGGAGGGGAAATTTTGCACTAGTTGGGGGTCACATGTTGATTTGGATGAAGGGACGGAGGTATGAAAAAGTCTGTGACCTGCATGACGACATTGGGGAAAGGAAGGACACTGAAATGTGCACATAAGATATAGACAAGAGGGGCAGATAATAGTACATGCACAATAGTGCATTATCACTAACACCAAACACAAGGCTACATATAAATGCATAGAGAAGTGAGAAGATCAGATGGGAGTTGGTGAACAGGAGTATACCCTAGACCAAGGATAGATTTAGCTGAAGATAATCTTACATATGCATTTGTGCTACAAAATTAGCCAAACACATTACAGAAGCAACAGAAGACAGAGTTGTAGTAATCTCTCAGAGACAACCATATACTTTGAGAGAATCACCAAGCCTACTGACTTGGGACCATAGTCTCAGTGGACACCAAGCTCAATTGACACGACATAGTTGTTGTTGTTATGTGCCATTGAGTCATCTCCAACTCATGGTGATTTATGTACAAGAGAACAAAACACTTCTCGGTTCTGCGCCACCCTCATGATTGTCACCATACCTGAGCCCATCACTGTAGCCACTGTGTCAGTCTATCTTGTTGAGAGCCTTCCCCTTTCTCGCTGACCCTCCACTTTACCAAGTATCATCCTTCTCCAGGGAATAGTCCCTTCTAATAACATGACCAAATTAGGTGAGACAAAGTCGGACCATTCTCTCTTCCAAGGAGCATTCTGGCTGCACTTCTTCCAGGAAAAATTTGATAGTCCTTTTAACAGTAGGCAGCTCTTCTCCAGTGGTACATTGTACATAAAAATCTTGTTCCATAACTTGTTTTGGTGAATAGCAACTGCAGTCTTAAAAGCTTCTGTGTGACTGTCTAAAATGCAACTATTGGTCTCCTTTCATCTGAAGCAAAGAAGAGTGAAGAAAATAAAAGTCATCTGGAAACAATTAGTCCAAGGACATGATGGATTCTGAGATCAAAACAACTAGATAGTGCCTGGATACCAATGCCAACCACTAGGGAAGAAATCAAAACTGGAGATCCTGGATAGAATGGAAGAAAAATGTGGAACAAAATTCAAAAACACAAAAATAACTAGAATTACTGGTCAGATAGAGTCTGGTGAAGCCCCAAGACTATGGTCTTAGGTTGCCCTTTGGGCCTAGAATTGGACTCAATCCCATGTATTGGCTCTCAGCCCAACAGTAAAAAGACCTACATGCAGAACACCTAACCCAGAGCAATGTACCCACTTACTCTAGGGAGATGATACACTCCTTAGAGTAATCATTCATGGGGCACCAGAGGAGCAGCATTCACATAGAAGGAAAGCTGGACAGACAGGAGTACATAGTTAAGAAGGGCACAGAAAGGGGGTAGTCGCAGGGACAGGAGTGGAGGAGAATTTGGTATTGTCAGGAATAGTAAACGGGACATGAAATCAAATGTGCGTGAACCATTGAATGTAAAAAAAAATAAAAAATTGCACTGTAAATTTGCACCCAAAACTCAATAAAGTTAAGATAATAATAAGTATTCAGTATGCTTTTTAAAAATATTCCTTTTT
>NW_006921978.1:2605999-2607151 GCF_000298275.1 Orycteropus afer afer | reverse complement strand
AAAGGAATGTCATATATGGGAAAAGGAAAAAGGCCATTAAAAAGACAGTAGAGGAATAAAACACCAAAATGGTTGTCAGAAGAGGCTCTGAAAATTGCTCTTGAATAGAGAGTAGCTAAAGTGAACGGACAAAATGAAGAAGTAAAAGAGCCGAATAGAAGATTTCTAAGAGTGAATTAAAACAAAGTAAACTATTACAATGAAATGTGAAAAGACCTGGAATTAGAGAACCAAAAGGAAATAACACATTTGTCATTTCTCAAGCTAAAAGAACTGAAGAAAAAATTCAAGGCTTGAGTTGAAATATGGAGGGATCCTATGGGCAAAATATTGAACAATGCAAGAAGCATCAAAAGATGGAAGGAATACTCAGAGCCACTGTACCAGGAAGAATTTTTCAGTGTTCTACCATTTCAGGAGGTAACATGTAATCAAGAACCAATGGTATTGAAGGAAGAAGTCCAAGCTGCACTTAAGGAATTGGTCAAAAATAAGGCTCTAGAAATTGACAGGATACCCTGTGAGATGTTTCAATAAATAGATGCAATGCTGGAGGCTATCTGGTGAACCAACTGAAAGAAATAGATATTTGTGCCCATTCCATAGAAAAGTAATCTAACAGAATGTGGAAATCAGCAACCAAACATCATTAATATCACACATTAGCAAAATTTTGCAAAAGATAATTTAAAAATGGTTGCAGCAGTATATTGACAGAATACTTCCAGAAATTCAAGCTGGATTCAGAAGAGGGCATGAAACAGGGATATCATTGCTGATGTCAGAAAGTAAAGAATGTTAGAAAGTAAATTAAAGAATGTTAGAAAAGATATTTACCTGTTCTTTATTGACTATGTAAAGACATTCAACAGTGTAGATCATCATAAATTATGGATAACATTGAGAAGAATAAGAATTCCAGAACACTTAATTGTGATCATAAGGAAACTACATAGACCAAGAAGCTGTTGTTTGAACAGAACTAGGGGATACTGCATGGTGTAAAATCAGAAAGGGAGTGTGTCAGGGTTGTATCCTTGCACCGTACTTATTCAATCTACATGCTGAGCAAATATTCCAAGATGCTGGACTATATGCAGAGGAAAGCAGCATCAAAATTGGAAGTGGAAGACTCATTAACAACCTGTGAGA
>NW_006921978.1:2603620-2605184 GCF_000298275.1 Orycteropus afer afer | reverse complement strand
CTTAAATTACATGAATTTATTTTCTTTAGATATGAAGAAATGAGTTGGTCAATAAAAAATGTCTAAAACTTGTCAATAGTATTCTGTTACTGTGTTGCTCTATCTTACTCCACAAGATGGCATAAAGTAGAGGGAGTAATTCCCCGGAAGAAATGATGGTTTCTATTTTATGCAGTTTTATCTAATTTCTCTACTTCTCATAGGATAGATTTGTGTAAGAAAAGTTGTTGATGTGTTTAAACTGTGTGAAGTTTTCCTCACATAATGAAGTCAGAGGTGCACTTAGCTTAGCCTGATAGTCCAGTCAGTTGCTCCTATTTCCCAAGATATCATTTGCTTGAAAATAAAATCTATGGTGCAAGTGAGATGTTACAAGTCATATTCCCAAGAGTAATAAGGTCAGAAGAGTAACTGCAATGTTTATTTGCATTGCAGTAAAGCATATTAGGGGCCAGTGGTGGTTCAGGGATAGAAATTTCACATTCCATGAAGGAGACTGAAGTTCAATTTCTGACCAATGCATCTCATGTAAAGCCACCACCACACACAAGTTGGTGAAGGCTTGTGTATAGCTATGATAGTGATCAGGTTTCAGCAGAGCTTCCAGACTAATTACAGACTAGAAAAAAAGGCCTGGCAATGTTCTTATGAAAATCAGCCAATGAGAATCCTATGGATCCTACCCATCAGATCTACAACTGATCATGGGGATGATGCAGGACTGATAAACATTTCATTCTATTGTGCATGAGTCACTATGAGTTGTGGACAGACTTGACCCCAGCTACAACAGAACATTTAAGTATGCACCTAACCAATAAAAGGTGAAACATGAAGTCCTCAAACATAAGATTCATGTCTGCTATACCTTATTATTTCCAGATTACTTACAAACTCCAAACCAAACTTACTGCTGTCGAGTCGATCCCGACTCATAACAACTTCTCCTTGGGTTTCTGAGGCAGTATCTCTACTGAAGTAGATTGCCCAATCTTTCTTACAAGAAGTGTCTGGTGGGTTTGAACCATCAGCCGTCTGGTTAGCAATCAAATGCCTTAGGCACTACACCACCACAAGATTACTTAGCATAACCTTATTTTACTCAGGCTTTCCACACATTATTTGGTAAATAAAAATTCTAAGCTCTAATGTAGATCATGTTATTTAAGGCACTGTGAATGTTTTTATCTGATTTTTTTTCAGATGGTACATGTTAATGCCAATAATTTATTGAAACTGCTAGATACCAGTAAGCTGTGATTTGCACATCTATCAAATATGAAGTTTTATTAAAATTAACACTTTTTTGAAGGATTCAGATTTCAAGAGATTTCACAATTAATAATGAAAAGTATTTACAAATAAATTCAATTTTCTACTGTTTCCTGTAAGGCAATTTTAACTATGATGACAACAGACTAAAACTCAGTCTAAAGCAATGTTTGGAATTGTATCCATTCTTTTTTATCAAGCTTTCAAAAATCAATGTACAAAAACAAGTTCCGGTAACATGGCAGACTAGGCAGAAAGACTGCAAAGACCCTATTCAACAAAGAAAAAGGAA
>NW_006921978.1:2578723-2588772 GCF_000298275.1 Orycteropus afer afer | reverse complement strand
TATATATACACATATATATACATGCATATATCTATATATATAGATATATCTATCTTGGACTTCCTCAGAGAATAATAGCCTCACGTGGTCATATTTTTTACAAGGAGGATGAGCATAAGATGCCAGTCTCATTAAATGTTAGGCATAATGTCACTTCTCCTGTGTTGCATTGTTCAAAGCAGTTATAGGCCAGTATGGATCCAAAAGAAGGAGAAATGAACTCTAACCTCTTGATCAGGGAAATGTCAAAGAATATATGGTCATTTTTAATATGTCAAATGAAAGTTCCAATGAATCATAAGATTTGATATTTGACCTCCAGAAACAGACAATCAAAAATAGTCAAGATGACGTAAGTATGAGGCAAGTAATATGATTGAGTATAAAGATCAAAGTAGGTATATTAAGATAGCTGCAGCAGACACTATTTAGTTATATTATCAGTCTCCTTTCTTCCAAAGGAAAACTCTCATGTATATATAGTTTCCTTTTCACATTTTATTTATGAAGCAATTGAGTAATAAAATAACAAAAGGCACTAGAAATTAAGCAGATGACATATGAAATCTAAAAATGTCTCCTTTCTTTTCATTTATCACACTTTGAAAGAGGAATAATTATCTCCACTTGAAATATTGTAATGGTCATCAGTCTTTTTCCACTCCAATGCAGTTTATCATCCTAAACCACACTTCTGATGTTGTCACACAGACAAACATATTCACATACACACATACTCACACACACACACACAAGCACAGAGTCATAGCTTCTACTACTAAATTATAAAAAAAAATAATTTTCCATTGTGTATAAGAAAACCAAAAACCAAACCCATTGTCCACTGAATTCATTCCAACTCATAGCAACCCTATAGGGCAAGGTAGAACTGCCCTGTAGGGTTTCCAAGGCTATAAATCTTTACAGAAGCAGATTGCCACATCTTTCTTCTGCGAAGCAGATGATGGGTCCTGCAAAATACAGCCTTTATAGTAGCCATTGCAAAGACCCAATGCAATCTCTAAAGTCTGTGGCTCTAGCATTATCTTGCTCATGGTTTGCAATGTGAGTGGTATTTCCTGGAGTTTTGCTATGTGGTGGCCCTGAGCTCTATTTTATAAAGCATAATGCAGTACATGGAGAAGAGTGTATTTAAAATATCTGTGCCTATCTCTTATACTGATAAATATCTAGATAAGTGCTGAGCTTGTGGTTGTCATTGTTGTTATTTGCCATTGAGTTGGACCCGACTCATAGCGATCCCTCCTTGGGTTTCCGAGGCAGTAACATTATGGAAGTAGATTGCCTCATCCTCCTTCCGAGGGAGCTTAGGGTTAGAACCTAATATATGTTATTTCCCTTTATCTCTTGTACATAATAATAATGAGTCCTGATTCAAAGTGTGACAAATTAAAAGAAAGGAATTTTTTTTTAGATTTCATATGTCATCTCCTTAATTTCTAGTGCCTTTTATTATTGTATTACTCAATTGCTTCATAAATAAAATGAGAAAAACAAATTACATACACACATAATAATTGTATCACCTCCTATTTTAAATAGGCCTTATTTTCAAATCCTGTAGAAATATTATTTGTTCCACAAACCATGATGCACAACATAACATCCTGACTCTGAAATTTCAGTGATGCTACTGGTTAATGAGTTAACCAGTATGCAAGATGACAAATTTGACTTCTTGCAATTTCATAATATATATCTTTTCTTCTTTAAATTCATCTCAAATGATCTTTCTTCCATAATGCCTTTTCTGATCATTCCACTGAATTTGATTCTGCCAGCAATTAAAACTGTTAACAGTATGCTTTCTCCTGTCACACTTTTATGAACCACAACTTACCATAAAATATTGTTGAAACTTATTTACTACCTTTATCCATTTTAAAGGAGCTCTGGTAGCATAGTGCCTAAGGCACTTGACTGCTAACCAGAGGCTGGTGGCTCAAACCCACCAGCCACTCCTCAGAAGGAAGATTGGGCAATCTGCGTCCGTGGTGATACTGCCTCGGAAACCCAAGGAGGGGTCCCTATGAGTCGGGTCTGACTCGATGGCACATAACAACAACAACACATCCATTTTAAGATTCTTATTTAGTCAATGCTCTTGATAATCCCTAACACCTCATAGTCTTTCAAACAATAATAGGTTTTTGGATTTAGTTAAATTGATTTCAAACAGGAGGAAAGATTTAGACTAGACTTTGAAGAAGAGTAAACTTGGAATATGTAAAAGAGAAGATGAAGTGCAAGAATTCCAAAGTGAGAGGCAGAAGCAAAAGCAACTTGAAAAAATTAATTAAGGAATGGGAAACAGATATTAAAAGGAGAGTGGAGAGATTAAATAAAATTGGAAAATAAGCATAACAGATAAGAGGGAAAGTTTCTCATAAGCTTGAGTAAGATTATGTGCAGCCTCAAAGGATGAGTTTATGGGATTTGTTAATACTACAAATGGTGAACTATTAAAGATCTTAAGCAAAGGAAACTGGTTTTCTTTGTGTTTGTTTTTAAGAAGATTACTCTGTTAGCTCTATATTTTATGGATTTCATGCTTAAAAAATTCTCAAAACATGAAGATCAGTTGACAGATATAGAAATACAGTAGATGATTGATAAAGACATATATTATGAAAATAACAACAGAACAAGATACAAAATATAATTCAAATGAATTGGATATAGGCAAGTAAATCACCTAAATGTCTTTGAAGCAATAGTGCTACAAGGAGATATAATGCCATATAGTTGGGAATCTGATTAGAAAATTAAGATTGTTAGGTCAATGATAAATACATGGAGTTTGAGCTACCACTGGGGGAAAAATGAGTTGTGTGGTATGCAGATTAGAAAAATAACAGGCTATAGAATAAGTATGATGTATATCCTAGAGAAAGTGAACTGAAAGCTAGCAACAGGAGGTTATAATTTTAGTTTACAGAATGCATCAGTTGACTAAATGAATAAATATAAAGCACATAGAGAACAAAATTGTATTTCTGAATCAAGATGCCATAATAAACAATGTATAAATTGATCTCCTGCATTTAACCCAAAGAAGTGATGTTGTTTTTGTTATCGTTGTGATAGATGAAATAATTTCCATTTGTTGAAAACAAAAAAGTCATTGTTGTTGACTTTGACTCATGGTGACCCCATTTGTGTCAGAGTAGAACTGGGCTTACAATGGCTGACTTTCAGAAATAAATTGCCAGGCCTTTCTACCATTGTGCTTTTTAGCAGCTGATCATGTAAACAATTTGCATCACCTAGGAATGATACATAGTAATCCCTAAGAAGAAGGAAATTCTCTGAGGACACAATAAATAGGGGCTAAAATCAATAAGCCATTGGGAACTGGAATTAAATAATACAGGGCCACATTGAAATTCCTGTCTATGAGCGAAAATTAGAACTGTGCACCCTGTTGGAAGCCTGGGGCTAGAGTCAAGTTTGCTCTCTACAAAAAAAAAAAGATTAAAATAGCTCTGCTCAACACAGCTTATTGGAAGAAATTATCCATATTTTAGAACCCAGTGGATATAGATGGATCAGCTTATGATTTTCTTTATCAATACTCCCTTCAGGAGTCAAAATTTATCCAAGTACTTGAACGGTAGTGAGGTAATCTGGACTGGGGCTGAAGGATGAGTGAATTTAGGAGAAAATTTCTCAGATGATGAGTTTAATAACAAAAACAAACATATCTAATGCTTAGTATATGAAAAGTTGTTGTTAGACACAATCAAGAAAGTTCCAACTCTTAGTGACCCTAGATACAGCAGAATGAAACAGTGCCAAGTCCTGTGCCATCTTCATAATTGTTGCTATGTTTGAGCCCATCATTGTCCATCATTGTACCCACTGTGTCAATCCATCTTGTTGAAGGTCTTCCTCTTTTTCACTGACCCTTTACTTTACCAAGCATGATGTCCTTCTCCAGGGACTGGTTCCTCCTGACAACATGACCCAAAGTATGAGAGATGAAGGTTTGTTATCCTTGCTTCTAACGAACATTATTCCATCTGCACTTTGTCCAGTACAGATTTGTTCATTCTTCTGGTAGTTCATGATATATTTAAATTTTTTTGCAACACCATAATTCAAATACATCAATTCTTCAGTGTTCTTTATTAATTGTCCAGCTTTCACATGCATATGAGGCAACTGAAAATACTATGGCTTGAGTTACGTACATCTTAGTCCTCCAGGTGACATCTTTGCTTTGAAGAAAAAAGTCTTTAAAAAAAAACAAAACACCTTTTTATTGCGATTTAAGTGAATGTTTACAGAGCAAATTGGCTTAACATTCAATAATTCATGCACAGCTTGTTTTGTGACTTAGATTGTGCTTGAATAATTTCTTTAAGAAGAATTGGCATGAAGCTGGTCCCTATGAGACAGAGTTTAAAGATATCCCAAATGTCCAACTTTGATGGACATTGATTGTGGCTCCAATGAAATCCTTGATAACTTCAATCTTTTCTCCATTTATCATGGTGTTGTTTATTCATCCAGTGGTGAGGAGTTTTATATTCTTTATGTTGAGATGTAATCAGTACTGAAGGCTGCAGTCTTTGATCTTCATCAGTAAGTGCTTCAAGTCATCTTCACTTTCAGTAAGCAAGCTTTTGTTATCTGCATCACACAAGTTGTTAATGAGTCTTCCTTCAGTCTTGATGCCCCATTCTTCATGTATAGTCTAGTTTTTTAAATTATTTTCTCAGCATAAAGATTGAATAAGTATGCTGAGTGGAGGTGCAAAAACACTGTGGAAGCATATCTGACCACCTCTAATTTCGCAAGAGGGGAGAAGGATCAAGATCAACGGCCCATATCTTGTTCCTATAAGGTGGAGGTCAGACATGCCTCCACCATCCAACATTTTTCACAAATTCTCACATCAACTGTCCCTCCCACAGATTTCCTACTTCTCCCCTGGGTTTGGTTATCCACCAGTGGCCACACAGAACTCTCAAACAATCCTCAACATTATGGGGTTTATTAAGGAAGTAACAGGTTACAATTCAGGATCAGGAACAAATCAGGATACAGCTCTTCCATCAGGACAGCCTCTTCTCAGTTGTGCTTTTCTCTAGTACTCAGGCTTTCAGCTCCATGGCCCCTTGGCCTCTTCTCTCCTCAAGTATGATAAAGCTCTTTTAACTCTGCCACTAATTGCTTAAAGAGGCTTCCCATTCCTTCAGCAAGCCTCCTGCCTGAAGGCACTCAGTTTTCTCAGTTTGTGGGCTGGAAAGCCCACTGCTACCTCTTGTGCCAGTCTCTTGGTCCTGTTGATTTTGCTGCTGCTCTTTGTGTGCTGCTGCACCCCATCATCTCTGGTGTCTCAGCTCTCTGTCTCCTGGGTTGAGACAGTTCAGCATAAGGATCTTGGGTACAAAGAACATGCTCAGCTTTTTGATCTTCTTTCTTGATGCTAGTGAAAGCCCTCCTCTCCACCTCTGGGATGGCTCATTTTAAGCCTAGCAAGATGAAAAATTTGACTAATCCTCACATTAGGAGTCCATATACATTAAGTGCACCACCTACACCAGGGTGCCATGCTCTTACTTACGTTAATAGCAAGCTTTTCATTCCTATTGATGGGCCACAATTGCCTCACATTTGCAGTCCCACCCAGTCATCTTGTATGAGTCACAAAAACCATGGCTAGAAGGGCCACACCGTACAATTCACTGCATCTCAGGAGGAGACAAGATCCTGGTAATACACACTGCCCAGTTCCTCTATGACAAAGAACTAAAGAACCAAGTAAAATAGATACAGATGGTACTCTTGAAACTCTGAGCATCAAATGAAAGGATAAATAATTGGATTAAACATCAGTTGTGAAAAGAAACAGAATGAAAAGAATGATTGAGGAGAGAGACAGAGTGGAGCCCAGAAAGAAACATAGTGTAGACATTTTGAGATACAGAAGAAAACAAACACAAGGGAGGAGAAGCCAACTTCACAGAATCCCTGTCAAAACAGAAACTTAATGTAAACATATCCACAGTGAAATAAAATAAGCAGAATATGAGCTAGATCTCAGTGAGAAAAGTAAAGGAAAATGGACAAGAAAGAGGCACAGGCAACCATAGAGCAAGAAAGGAGACGGTAAATGGAGATGAAACCACTCATCAGTAGTGAGCCTTAGTAATTTTTTATTGAGGAGAGTCCATGTGGAGCAGAAGGACTGTGAGGTAGCAGTTGGAGACTCTGGATTCTGAGAAGGCCCCATCTTGATTATGTCTGGCCAAGAACTTGTTCATCTACTTCACTCTCCCAGAAGTGCCCTGCCCCCATAACAGTGAGTGGTGACTGGAAAAGTACATTCTTCTGCTTTTCCCTGGCAGTGACCAGAAGGAAGGCACAGGAGGCATACTCCTGCCCCCACCAACTCTGTGGCAAGGGATATTCTCTTGCCTCCCTCCATCCATCCAACTTCCTCAGACTATCTCCTCCCATCACTGGAAATCCATCACACCTCACACACTATGGACTGAGCCACACACTCTCAAAAACCACACAAACCACAAGCTACACCTCACAGGCTCCATTGTCAGAGATGCACACAAGGGACCACATGACAGGCTCTTGTTCCTTTGTGGTCAGGAAGCAGGAAAGTGAGGACTGTGTGCCAGGTTCCTGCCAACTTCATTAGCACGCACACCCATACATAACATGACAGCCACCAATCACTACTGTGTATAGCACTGCATATCCCAGAAGATAAATAACCATGTACTCATCACTTTAGAAACATGGGCAACCACTGCTATACCACCTTTATTTTTGTTTTCATATTTTTTTCTCTTTCTTCCACTTCTTCTTTCTTTTTATTTATTTTTTCATCTTCCTAGTCTTCTTCCTTTACTTTTATCCATTATTCCCATCTCCTCTCATTATTTTCCTTTGCTTCATTCAGTGGAAGGCAGACAGTTTCCCCACTAGTCATCTACCATTTACTGCCCAATCCAAAAGAAAATTACCACCACTTGCTCCTGCACCACTGGATAAATGACAGACAGTGAGCAACACTTATTCTCCCTGCACACAGTTACTCTTTATAGTCAACAGAAACCCATGTCCACAGTCCCACCAGTTACTCCACCCAACAGGAGATGGATAGGGAGCACAACAGTGTTGCCAAACTAGTTACCAAAGTAGCATGCCTTCCCTGCTCACTGAGATATATCAAAAAAATTAAAACAAAATATGAGGGTGGAACAAACTAAAATATAATCAACATATAAACAAACAAATCCAAATTGTCTCAGAGACAGCAGACATCTTCAAATCAAACAAAGAAACAGACAACATGGTACAAGCAAGTGATTCAAATAATGAACCAGGAAACTTCCCTGAGGAATGATAAGTAATAAAACTACTGATAAATAATTCAAAATATTTATACATAGGGCCTTCTGAGAGATCAAGAAAAACACAAATAACATTAAAAAAAATTCAAACAATACCTTAGAAGAATTTAGGAAAAAAATACAATACCAAAAGAACAAAATAAAAGGCATTTAGAAACCATACAAATACATAATTAGAATTCTAGAATATTAACATTAAAATTTTGGAGATAGATAACACATTGGTAGGGTAATCAAGTAAAATTGAATCGATAGAAGACCAGATCAGTGAATTGGAAGGCAAATCCTTTGATATTATTTTTTTGTGAGAAAAAAATAAGAAAAAAGAATGAAGAAAACCCAAAAATTAAGTGGTCCATTAACAAGAGGAACAAATTATGAGTGATTGGAATTCCATAAGATGAGGACATTCACACACTCCCCACACACACACAAAGTGAGAATTGTCAGTGATTTGCTAGCAGAAAACTTCTCAAATATCTTGAAAGACAAAAATATATCCATCCAACAAATTGAAGAAACCTCATCCTAGACCACTGTAGTATTTAAGGTTGTGTGTCTACTTGGTGGCCCTGATTTTGAGTGGCTGGGCAGCTGGATGTAGTTATTCCTTATGGTGAGATTGGTAATTAACTCTATGGTGGAATCTACTGGAGCAGCTGAGTAGCTGCTTTAGGGGTGTGGTCTTCTTTCAGTATATAAGAAGCAAATTTGAGGAAGGTCTCCAGCTTTTTGGTGTGCTTGAACCTTGCATGTAGCCAAGTCATTGTTCAGCAGCCTGCTATGCCCTGCCAATCTTGGGTCTTTTTTTTCTGGACTTGAATTAGTGTCCTGCCATGTTGTTTGGTAATATTGGGACTGTGCCTTTTCACTTATCAATTTTCTGTTTGTCAGCCTCAGCAGCCAGCTGTTTCCTGAGTGAAGAAAAGCTTCCAGTTTCAGTGGGCCAGGAGCAGGAGACAGAGCTGAAACCCAAGGTAGAGGGACTTTCACTCAGCCCCCAGAGCCTGGCACTTTGAACTCAGACTTCTAATCTCCCAAACTGTGAGAGAATAAACTTCTGTTTCTTCAAGCCATCCCATTTGTGCTGTTTTCTATTGTTCTTCTTTTGTGCCATCAAGTTGGACCCAACTCAAGTGACCCCTCCTTGGGTTTCCAAAGCAGTTTCACTATGGAAGTAGATTGCCCAACCATCCTTCCAAGGAGTGGTTAGTGTGTTTGACCCACCAGCCTTCTGGTTAGCAGTCAAGTGCCTTAGGCACTACACTACCAGAGATCCCATTTTAAATATAGGAAGACAAAATTAAATTACAGGGTAACTACAAATAATAATAATAATAATAAACCTTCTATTCAAAAAAGGAAAGAAGAAAATCATAAGGACTTAGTAAACACAAAATCAATATCAAAGAAGAAAATGAGAAGAAAAAAGGAAATCTGATAAGAAAATGAATTCAACACAGAAAAATATACATATCAAAGAAATTATCAACACCACAATATAAAACACAAAAGAATGACAGTAGTAAATTCATACTTATCATTAATTACACTGAATGTGAATGGGTTAAATGCACCTATCAAGAGAAAAAGAGTGGCAGAATAAATAAGGAAACAAGATCCATCAATATGATGCCATCAAGAGATTCATCTTAAACACAAGGATAAAAACAAACTAAAAAAATCAAAGGATGGAAAACAACTACATCAAGCTAATGGCGACCAAAAAGGAGCAGGAGCAGCAATATTCATTTCTGATAAAATAGACTTCAAGGCAAAAACCAACATAAGAGACAAGGAAAGATATTTTATAATGACAAAAGAGTCAATTCAGCAAGATGACATAATTATGATAAATACATATGCACCCAATGAAACAGCCCCAAATACATTAACCAAACATTAACAGCATTGAAAAAACAAATACATAATTTACAATTGTCGTAGGAGATTTTAACCGCTCTCAGTGATGGACACAGCAACTAAAAAGAAATTCAACAAGATGCAGAAGATCTCAAGAACATAATCAACAAATTTAAACTCAGAGATATATACACAAAAATCCACACAACAAAAGCTTAATACACATTCTTCTCCAGTATGCATTGATCATTCTCCAGAATACAGCATATAATAGGCCACAACACAACCCTCAATAAGTGTAAAAACTTCAAAATAATGCAAAGCATCTCCTCTGGCCAAAATATTATAAAATTAAAAGCAATAGCAGGACAAACAAGGAAAAATATCATATACATGGAATTTGAATAACATCTTGTTTTAAATCTACTGAGTAAAGGGAGAAATAAAAGTAAAATAATAAAAATTCCTAGAGTCAAACAAGAATGAAAATATAAAATACCAAAACCTTTGTGACACAACAGAAGCAGTGCTCAAAGGACAAATTCAACTTACAGCAATAAAAACATACCAAAAAGAACCAAAATCAACAACTTAACCCCAAAACTCCAGCAATTAGAAAAAGAGCATTAAAAAAAAAAGGCCTATAATACCCAAAGAAGTGAAATAATAAGTCCTTAAAAAAAAATAAAATAAATAAAAACCTCTCACTGCCATTAAGTCAATCCCAATTCATTTTGTTTCCAAAATAGAAGCACACTGCCTCATTTTTCTTCCATGGAGCAG
>NW_006921978.1:2576599-2577793 GCF_000298275.1 Orycteropus afer afer | reverse complement strand
TACAGAAAAGGCATTTGATAAAATCCAACATCTGTTTCTGATAAAAACTCTCAGCAAAATAGGAATAGAAGGAAAATTCCTCAGTGTAATTCAGAGTATATAGATGAAACCAATGGCCAACATTACTCTCATAAGAGAGACATTGGAAGCATTCCCCTTGCAAACAGGAAGCAGATAAGGATGCCCTCTGTAGCCACTCCTATTCAATATGGTATTGGAAGTTTTATCCAGGCCAATAAAGAATCAAAGGGAAATAAAAGATACCAGTTTTGTCAGGAAGAAGTAAAACTATCACTATTTGCAGATGATATGATTCTTTATACAGAAAATCCCACAGATTCAGTAAGAAAACAGCTGGAACTAATTGAAAGATTCAGCAAAGTCTCAAGGTACAAGACCAACAGACAAAAATCAGTCAGATTCCTCTGCACTAATAAAGAAATCTTTTAAAAAGAAATAAGGAAAACAATATCACTTATAATAGCTAATAAAGAGATAAAATACTTTTGAATAAACATAACCAAATATACAAAAAGCATACAAAGAAAACTACAAAATACTACTGCAAGAAAATAAGAGATCTATGTTAATGGAAAAACACACTATGGTCATGAATAGCAAGACTTAATGTTGTGAAAATATTAAAACTACACAAAGCACAAAGTGATCTACAGATACAATGCAATTCTGATCCACATTCCACCAACATTATTTAAAGTGATGGAAAAACAAGCACCAAATTTATATGGAAAGAGACCTAGAGTAAGTAAGGAATTACTGAAGAAGAATAACAAATTAGGAGGTTTCATACTTAAACCATGAACCAAACCTACTGCTATCAAATCAATTCTCACTCATAGTGACCTTATAGGACAGAATAAAACTGCCTCATATGGTTTCCAAAGCTATAAATCTTTATGAAATGTATCACGTCATCTTCCTCCCATAGAGTGATTGGTGGGTTTGAACTGCCAACTTTTTGGTTAGCAGCCAAATGCCTTAATCTTTACACCACCAGAACTCATAGTTACCAATCTCGAAAAGTGCCATATAGCCAAGGTAGTCAAAATAGCTTGGTACTGTACAGTAACAGACTCATAGAGCAATGGAACAAAACTGAGGACCAAGAAGTAAATCCATTCACCTACGGACAACTTATTTTTGACAAACAGCAACAATCCAATAAATGGAGAA
>NW_006921978.1:2575269-2576204 GCF_000298275.1 Orycteropus afer afer | reverse complement strand
AAAAAACCTTCGACATCTCAACAATATAAAGACAAAAAATGCAATTGAAAAATGGGCAGAAGGCACAAATAGACACTTAACCAAAGGAAACATTCAATCAGGCAACAAACACACGAAGAAATGTTCATGACCATTAGCTGTTAGAGAGATGCAAATCAAAACAAACATAAGATATTTTCTCATCCCTTGAATAATAAGAAAGTTTATGGAAGTTCAATAAGACAAAAAAATAACAAATGCTGGTGAGAGTGTGGAGAGATTAGAACTCTCACAAACTACTGGTGGGACTTTGAAAAACTGTATGGTGCTTCTTTAAAAAGGAAATGGAAATACTATTTGACCCACCAATCCATATATATACATTTGGAAATTGTATATATATATTTGGAAGGAAGATGGGGCAATCTACTTCCATAGTGATACTGCCTTGGAAACCCAAGGAGGGGTCGCTATGAGTCAGTTCCGACTCAATGGCACATAACAACAACAAATATATACATATATAAGAGCTGGGACACAAATAGGTATATGTTACGTGCATTGCTGGTCATTGCAACATTACACACAATAGCAAAGAGACGGAAATAACCTAAGTATTCATCAATGAATGAATGGATAAACAAACTATGGAATACCACACATTGTTAACAAATAATGAAGAATCCAGGAAACACTTCGCAGCATGAAAGAGCATGGAGGACATTACACTGAGTGAAATAATTTGATCACAAAAGGACTGCGTGAATCCACAATTATGCCAAGTCAAGCAAAGATGTACACACAGAAAGAAACCAGGAATTGGAGGGGAAGGGAAGAAAAAACTAAATAATGGACACTTATTAAATGGATGAAGGGAAAAGCAATATACAATAAGAAATGACTAGAATAGTATCACTAAAGTAAAGGAAGATGTACAGAAGTAAATAAGAGTTACA
>NW_006921978.1:2556232-2556752 GCF_000298275.1 Orycteropus afer afer | reverse complement strand
GGTGAACATTTACCTCAGGTAGATATACTCATTGGAGCATCCATCTTGGGAGAACAGAAGGCCAGTGCTTGCACAGGGAGACAGCTTGGGGGATGGAAGTGCATGAGAGGGAAGGACAGAGGGAAGAGGTAACTATGGGAAGGAAGTGGGAAGAGAGCTATTACATTGTGAAAAATTGCAGTCAATATCATGAGACAAGATGTATATAAACTGCTGCATGGACAAAGATTTGCTCTGTAGACTTTCACACAAATCACAATAAAAATTGGAAAAAAAAAAAAAAAGATATCCAAATGGCAGACTTATATTCCAATAAAAGACCTCAGGCCTGTATCAAAATACTGGTTTCCTATGCAATATGTACATTTGCGTATTTAAATTAAAAAAAAACTCTGTCTTACACATTAGTTGTAATTGATTCTCTACTATAAACATGTTTTCAATTAATCATTCTACTGTCTCCAATCATGATTTCATCAGATAGAAAGGCTCTAGTCATAGTACTTATAATTTTCAAGTA
>NW_006921978.1:2554044-2556057 GCF_000298275.1 Orycteropus afer afer | reverse complement strand
ATTTTTAAAAAACTAACTTCTTCCTCATACATTCTATACATATTTTAGTTCAGATTAGTGCTTATACAAATTATATGTTTAAAAGTATGCAGATATTGAGAATTTTTAAATTATAGACTAACTTCAATGGTTAGTATTCAAAGATTTTGTTTTAGTGTGGAGAGGTGTGTGTATGTGAGTGTGTATATTTTATTTCATCTCAATACTCAAGAAACATTACCCTGTCCCACAAATAAAGTTCATAATTGAGAGCAATTATCAAAAACTTATAATAAATTACCTATATACAGTATAAAATTCAGCTCTTAACATCATCATCCTCTCCCACCATTCTAATGAATAGTTAAATGTCTTCTATTGATTCAAATCTATTCTTTCATAGATATTTTCCTAGTTCTTCCATCCATTTTAAAGATTACTGATAATCTGGCAACACCAGTATCCTTGCTGAATTTCTTGTACTTCTTAGTTTTATTTTGTTTTGTTTTCTTTTTTTCATCTAGTTACATTAGAAAAAATATGGATACATTAGAAAAAAGGTTACATAAAAAAAAAATAAACAAAACTCAAACTCACTGCCATTGGGTCGATTCAACTCATTAGCACAGTGCCTAGAATATAACAAGTGTTTGATAAATAAAAGCTATATAAGTAAAATTTGTATAATTTCATTTGTAGGAAAATGTTCTTTGATATTAGAGAAGTCTGTGACTCAATACATATGACTTACAGTTTTATTTCCATGTATTTATTTTCTTCTTTACAAGAATTTATTTTATATATGTATTGCATATTATGCATATATATGTCTTTATGTACATATCGTATATTTATACCTTATTTCCTGTCTCTTTCCTCACCTTGCCCTATCTCCTTCAACTTATGTTACCCATCAAACACAAATGAGTATACTTTATATTGTAACTAGTTGATTTGAAACTTGCTTCTAAATGGAAAAAAAAAGGAACATTAAAAGAGGTTTTGATATGTGCAAATTCAGAATAGTTTTATGCAGAGATTAGCATTATTCAATGGGCTAATTACTTCTTTGCAGATACATGAGAGGGAGAAAAACTCCTTTCTATGGCCTTAGTTTGAAATAAAGTCAGAAATGCACACATTTCTTAATAAACTCATTCTTAACATAAGTAAAGTTTTCTATACACCATATAAATCATTTCTTTCATCAATAAATTTTACCATTTTATTACTCACAAAATTATATAAATAGCATTCTTTATGATATATAAATAGTGATCATGGGCTTTTGATAACCATTTTTTACCTTTCTCATACCCACTTGTATTTTTCCATTTATTAGAGAGTCACTATTTCCATACATGACCCTCTTAAACTTCAGAGGCATTGCACATTGAATTTCTCTTGAAATAGTTTCATGCTGACTTAAACTTTCCTTTCTTTAAAACTCTTCATAATATGTTTCTTCCATCATGTCCTTCCAATGTGATACCCATACATTTTAGCAACTACTACAATTTCCAGTATATTTCTCCCCACAGTCTGTATCAACTTTATTCCCATCAATTTATACCTACTGTTGAAATAGCTGATCTAACTCATGCTTTCAAAAAAAAAAAAAAATCAAAACAAATACCTGCTAGTACCAAAGTTTAGACCACATTCAATTGAGTTGTCCACCTGTGAGAATCTGCTTAATTGTCATTCAATACCCACAATTTAAAACATTTGCCTTGGTTACTTTTAGGTGAAGAATAATATTTAAATTTATTGTTCATAATTTCTTCTGGGGTATCTAATACATATGGCATGTTTCCATTAATCAGTAATCATGGGATCTTATTGTTTGTTATTTCCAAGTTCTCTGGAGGTTATTAATATATTTTTTATGTATCATACATTGTGTCATTTCAAATAAATATCCTAAATTTGTTTAAAATATTTTCTTAAATTTAATTGTTCCAAGTGACAAATATTTAACTCTCCTCTTCCTTCCTTACATTATTCTGTTTGTCCTAGCTTAGATAACATCTC
>NW_006921978.1:2481136-2553004 GCF_000298275.1 Orycteropus afer afer | reverse complement strand
TCAATGTTATCCATAATTTGTCTTGATCCACACACATCACCCTGGTATCTTTATACCAGCAAGATTTCCCAGATATCCCTAAAGAGTATTTATATATACCACAAATTCTATATGTCTTAGTTTCTCAGTGCTATTATAACAAAACTATCATAAGTGAGTGACTATAAAGTACAAAAATTTATTTTCTCACAGTTCTAGATGCTAAAATCTAAATCTGCGTCTCAGCCATGCCAATTTGCTTCTGTTAGTAAACCTGGGAATTTTGTGTGTGCACATTCATGAATGTCTTTGTCTATGCTTCTCTTCATATAACTCAGAATTGATTAGGTTTACTATCCAACCTACATTGACATAACCTCAATTGATTCGTGGATTATATTACATTAGATTACACTATGAAAGATAGTTACATTACTCTTGATTACATCCATAAATATAAGGTTTATGATTCCAAGAAATATTTTGTTGTTGTTTTTAGGTACTGTTGAGTCAGCTCCGACTCTTAGAAAACCTGTGTACAACAGAATGAAACACTGGCAGTCCGTACCATAATCATAATCCTTCCTATTTTTGAACCCATCATTGCATCCACTGTGTCAAGCCATCTTGTTGAGGGTTGTTCTGGTTACCTAGTACCGCTCTAACAGAAATACCACAATGAGATGGGCTTCACAAACAGGAGTTTATTATTATTATTATAGTTTGGAGGTTTTAAGTCCAAGTTCAAAGTGCCAGGCTCTAGGGGCTGTGTGAAAACCCCTTGACCTTGGGCTTCAGGTCTGCCTCTCGCTCCTGACACACTGAAGCTAGAGACATCTCTTTACTCAGGTAGCTAGTGGCTGCTGAGGCTAACAAGCCCAAGATCAACAAATAAAAAGGCACAGTCCCGATACTACCAAAGCACATGGCAGGCCATTAATTTAAGTCCATTGAAAGTCCCAGCCTCTGCAGAACATGGCAGGCTGCTGAACAACAGTACAGCTATATGCAGGGTTAAAGTGTGCCTTACGCTAGAGACCATTCCCAAAGCTGTTTCTGTGTACAGGAAGCAGACCACATACCCAAAGGCAGCTACTCAGCTGCTCACAGTAGATTCCACCATGGATTTGATTACCAGTCTTATCATGGGGAATAGTACATCCAGCTGCCCAGCCACTCAACCAAGCCCAGTCAAGTTGCCACATAAACTTAACCACCACAAGGGTTATATATCATATATAGCCTTTTTCACTGACCCCCCCCCCCACTTGACCAAGCTTGATGTCCTTCTCCAAGGAATCCTTCTGATCTTATGACCAAAATAGATGAGACCATTCTTGCTTTCAAGGAGCATTCTGGCTGCACTTCATCCAGGACAAATTTGTTCATTCTCATGATCTGTTGTATTTCCAGTACTTTGAGAACATCACAATTCTAAAGCATTAATTATTCTCTGTCTTCCTTATTCATTGTCCAGCTTTCATATGGATAATAGGCTATTGAAAATACCACTGCTTAGGTTAGGTGCATCTTAGTTTCAAAGTGACATATTAGCTTCTTAACACCTAAAAGAGGTCTTTTGCAACAGATTTGCCCAGTGCAATAAGATGTCTGATTTCTTGACTGCTGCTTCCATAGGTGTTAATTGTGGATCCAAGTAAAATGAAATCCCTTAAAACTTCAATCTTTCCTCCATTTATTGTGATTTTGCTTATTGATCCATTTGTGAATATTTTCATTTTCTTTATGTTGATTTTATGGTGACATACTAAAGACTGTAGTCTTTAATTTTCATCAGTAAGTGCTGCAAGTCATCTTCACTTTCAGCAAGCAAGGTTGTGTCATCTGCATAGTGTAGGTGGTTAATGAATTTTCCTCCAGTCTTAATTCCATGTTCTTCATTATATAGTCCATCTTCTTAGATTATTTACTCAGTATACAGATTGAATGAGTATGGTGAAAGCATACAACCCTGACATACACCCTTCTTGATTTTAAACCATGCAGTATTCTGTGATTCTGTTTGAACTACTTCCTCTTGATCGCTATATGGGTCCCTCATTAGCATAATTAACTTATCTTGAATTCTCATTATTTGTAATGTTATCCATAATATATTATGATCCACACAAATGAATGTCTTTCCATAGTCAATAAACCTCAGGTAAACATCTTTCTGGTATTCTTTGCTTTCAGCCAAGATCCATCTGACATCAGCAATAAAATTCCTCATTCCACATTGTCTTCCAAATCCAGCTTGAATTTCTGAAATTTCCCTATCAATCAGCTGCTACAATGTTTTTTTTAATTATCTTCAGCAAAATTTTACTTACATATAAGTGATATTTTTCAATCATTTCTAAATTTTGTTGGATCAGTTTTCTTTTAAATAAGTACAAATATTGATCTTATCCAGTCAGTTTGCCAGGTTGCTGTCTTCCAAATTTCTTGCCATAAACAAGTAGCATCTTCAGCACACTACATCATTATGCTGAAACATCTCAGTGAGTATCCCATCAATTTCTGGAGCCTTCTTTTTCACCACTTCCTTCAGTGCAACTTGAAATTCTTCCTTAAATACCATCGGTTCCTGATCAGTTCTACATCCTCAAATAGTTAAACAAACATCAAGCAATTATATTTGGTACAGTGACTCTGTTTTTCTTCCGTCTTCTTTTGATGATTCCTGTGTCACTCAATATTTTGCCCATATAATCTTTCAATATTGCAACTCAAGTCTTGAACTTTATTTTAAGTTCTTTCAGCTTGAGAAATGTCTAGTATGTTCTTCCCTTTTGGTTTTCTAACTCCAGGACTTTGCATATTTTATTGTAATGCTTTACTTGTCTTCTTGAGCCATCCCTAGAACTGTTCTGTTCAGGTATTTTATTTCAACATTTCTTCCATTTGCTTTAGCTACTCTTTTATGAAAAGCAAGTTTCACAGTCTCTTCTGACATCCAATTTGGTCTTTTCTTCCTATCTTGTATTTTTAACGACCTTTTGCTTTCTTCTTGTATGATGTTCTTGATGTCATTCCACAACTCGTCTCTTCTTTGGTCACTGGTGTTCAGTACATCAAATCTATTCTTCATATGGTCTCTAAATTAAACCAAACCAAACTCACTGCTGTCGAGTCAGATCCAACTCATAGCGACCCCTCCTTGAGTTTCCAAGGTAGTATCACTACAGAAGTAGATTGTCCCATCTAAATTAAGGTGGGATATAATCAAGGTCATATATTTGTTCTCATGGACTTGCTTTAATTTTCTTCTGCTTCAACTTGAGCAATTCACGGTCTGTTCCACAGCCAGCACTTGGCCTTGTTTTGACTGATGATATAGAGCTTCTCCATTGCTTCTTCCTACAGACGCAGTTGATCTGATCCCTATATATTCCATCTTGCAAGGTCTACATGTATAGCCACCCTTTATGGTGCTAAGAAAAGGTATATGTTGGAGTGAAATGAAATGTACATGAAATGTTGAATGTAAAGCTCTGCTCTGTAAACTTGCACCTAAAGCACAATTAAAAAAAAAAAAAAAAGTAACAAGAAGTACTTAACAATAAATACTTAACAATAAGTCTTTGATCTTCCAAAGTTCTAACATGCAGTGTGTGGTGTCATTTCTATCACCAACACCATATTTTCCAACTACCATTGATTTGTCTTTGTTTCCTACTTTTGCATTGCAAACACCAGTAATTATCAGTACATCTTGGTTGTATGTTTAGTCAATTTCAAACAGCAGAAGTTAATAAAAATCTTCAGTTTCTTCATTTTTTCCTTTAGTAGTTGATGCATAAGTTTGAATAATGATAATATTAATTGGTCTTACTTGTAGGTGTATGGATATATCCTATCACTAAAAGCATTGTACTTCAAGACAGATCTTGAAACATCCTTTTTTTTTGATGATGAATATGATGTCATTCCTCTTCAAATTGCCATTCCCAGCATAGTAGACCTTATGATTGTCTGATTCAAAATGGCAAATACAGTCATTTGAGCTCACAAATGCCTGGTGTATCAATCTTTATGGGTTCCATTCCATTTTTGAAAACTTCTAATTTTCCTAGATTCATACTTTATACATTTCACATCCCAATGATCAATGAATGTTTGCAGCTGTTTCTTCCCATTTTGAGTCATGCGCCATAAGCCAATGAAGGTCCTGGAAACACAAAGGTCCATCCACATCATTAAGGTCTTCTCTATTTTGAGAGCCAACACTTCCCCACTCATGTTTTGAGTACCTTCCAAACTGAGGGGCTCATCTTTCAGCACTATATCAGACAATGTTTCAAGGCTATTCATAAAGTTTTCAGTGACCAGTTTAAGTGTGGTTCCTAAGGCACTTGAATGCTAACCAGAAGGTTTGCAGTTCAAACACACCAGCCACTCCTCGGAAGGAAGGTTGGGCAATCTACTTCCATAGTGATACTGCTTTGGAAGCTCAAGGAGGGGTCGCTGAGTCAGGTCCAACTCAACAGCACATAACAACAACAGTTTTGTCAGAAGTGAATGGCCCTGTTCTTCCTCCCCATTTGTCTTAGTCTGAAAGCTCTGCTGAAACCTGTCCACCATGGGTGACCCGGCTGATATTTGAAATACCAGTGAAATAGTCTCCAGCCTCACAGCAACATACAAGCCACCACAATACAACAAACCGACAAAAAAGTGGTGGAAGAGTTATTTGGAGAGATAGAATTTAATCTATAACACCATATTATAGATAATCCATCTCAAACATGCAATCCAAATAGGTCAATATTCATGCAGCTGTTTTAAAGTGATACAGCATCAAGAAGGAGTGTTTTACTTAGCATACAGTTATTGGCTATTGAATAAATCAAGTATAATTTTAACAATATATTTGTTTTCACTTTCATCTTTTATTTTTATTAGGGGAATGAATACAATATTGGCTCTTTTACCTCTATTGTTTTCTGATATGCTTTTGTCGAAATTCCCTTAGATTCTTCTCTTGCCTCTTCTTTAATTTTTCTCATCTTGTCTTTAATTTTAATCTATAATCACCATTCTGGATGTTAATTTAAACTTTTTTCATGTGCATATTTTGGCTTTCCTATTTACTCTTTAAATTTCCATACAGACTATAATTTCAAACCATTTATTAATTTTAGAGTATGTACTAAAACTCTACTGTAAATATAATGATATATGTTATATATAAACACAGAGATGTTTGATAACTAATTAATTATACTCTATCTATTGCCAAAATACATTGTAATTATTTAGTTCTACACAAAAAAATAAAATATTTTGGAAACTTATGTAGACTTCTCTATGATACCAAAGCAAGAAATAATAAAATCAATTCATTGTGACTCCAACATTATCAAAAGTATGCTGATTTTTAAAATCAGATGTGTAAAATAACACTGATTTACAATGAGAAACTAACACTAAAGTACAGAACTAAAGTGAAGAATCCTTCATAATATTCATGCTGCAGAGAAGTCCTTAATTTAGAAATTAAGAAATGTGTGGTAGAGATGTTACAAAATGAGTCGTCAAAAAGTAATATAGAGTTCTAGGAAAAATCCATTTAGCTCACATAATATATACATTTCATTATTACTAGTCCATTTCCCCAAGACAGAAAACAAAATAAAGTCATATCTCATTGCCCAAACTCTGTAAATAAAATATTAGTTATCTTACTGTTTTATCATTTGATCTCCTTCTTAAAGCGTTGTTGTTGTTATGTGCCATCAAGTCAGATCCGACTTATGGCGACCCCTCCTTGGGTTTCCCAGGCAGTATCACTATGGATCACTACGGAAGTAGATTGCCCAACCTTCCTTCCAAGGAGTGGCTGGTGGGTTTGAACCGCCAGCCTTCTGCTTAGCAGTCAAGTGCCTTAGGCACTACACTACCAGAGCTCCCCTTAAGCAAATATCTAAATCTACCACTCATCTCTCAGTTTGTCATCCAGTCATTGCTTTTTATGTTCCTAGGATGCTGGAAGCTGTTTCACTGGTATTTCAAATACAACCAAGGTCAGTCATGGTGGACATGTTTCAGCAGAGCTTCTGTTCTAAGACAAGCTAGAAAGGAGGAATCAGTGATCTACTTCTCAGAAAACTGGCAAATGAAAATCTTATGAATAGAAGCAGAATATTGCCTGATATAGGGCCAAGAGATAATTCCCTCAGATTAGAAGGCACTCAAAATACAGCTGGGGAATAGCTGACTCTTCAAAGTAGAGTAAACCTTAAGAACATGCATGGAGCTTTCAAGACCTTCATTTGTGATGTGGCATGACTCAAAATGGGAAAAAACAGTGCAACCATCTGTTAATAATTAGAATACAGAATGTACAAAATATGAATCCAGGAAAATTGGTAAACATAAAAAGTGAAACAGAATGTATAAAGACCAATACCCTCGGCTGTAGTAAACTAACAGAGAAGCTGGAGTATGTGAAGAAGAACACAGCATCAGGATTGGAGGAAGACTTATTAACAACATGAAATATGCAGGTGACACAACCTTGCTTGCTGAAAGTGAGGAAGACATGAAGCACTTATTGATGAAGATCAAAGACTGCAGCCATCAGTATGGAATACACCTCAACATAAAGAAACAAAAATCCTCACAACTAGACCAATAAGTAGCATCATGATAAATGGAGAAAAGACTGAAGCTGTCAAGGATTTCATTTTACTTCCACAATCAATGTCCATGAAAGCAGCAGTCAAAGAATAAAATGGCATATTGCACCTGGTAAATCTGCTGCAAAAGACCTCTTTAAAGTGTTAGAGAGCAAAGATTTCACTTTGAACACTAACTCAAGCCGTGGTATTTTTCAATAGCCTCATGAAAGCTGGGAGCTCTGGTAGCATAGTGGCTAAAGCACTTGACTGCTAACCAGAAGGCTGGCGGTTCAAACCCACCAGCCACTCCTCGGAAGGAAGGTTGGGCAATCCTACTTCCGTAGTGATACTGCCTCGAAAACCCAAGGAGGGGCCGCTATGAGTTGGGGCCGACTCGACGGCACATAACAACAACAACAACAACAACATGTGAAAGCTGGACAGTGAATAAAGAAGACTGCAGAAAAATTTAAGCATTTAGATTGTGGTGTTGATGAAGAATACTGAATGTACTAGAAGAACAAACAAATCTGTCCTGGAGAAAGAATAGCTGGAATACTCCTTAGAAGAAAGAACTGCCAGACTTCATCTCTTTTATTCTTCTTGTCAGAAGGGACCAATCCCTGAAGAAGGATATCATGTTTGGTAAAGTAAAGGGTCAGTGAAAAATGGCAAGACCCTCAATGAGATGGATTGACAAAGTGGCTTTGACAATGGGCTCAAACATGGCAATGCTCATGAGGATGGCCCAGGACTGGGCTGTGTTTTGTTGTGTTCTACATAGGGTCACTAGGAGTCAGAACTCATTCAACAGCACCTGGAAACAGTGAGCTGAAATGGACTGGTATTGGCCTTTTTGAACAAGTGCTGGGAACTGGTGGAAAACAATGTTGCAAAAATTGGTGGAATACAGATTGAGATGTTTCAAGAAACAGATGATGCTCTGGAGGATCTCACTCATTTATGCCATGATATTTGGAAAACAGCTACTGGGCCAACTGACTGGAACAGATCCATATTTATGCCTATTCCACAGACAGGTGATCCAACAGAATGAGGTAATTATTGAGCAATATCATTAATATTACAAGCAAGAAAAATTTTGCTGAAGATAATTCAAAAACGAGTGCAGCATTACATCAATAAGTAACTGCCAAAAATTCAAGCTGGATCCAGAAGAGGATGGTGGAATGAGGGATATCATTGTTGATGCCAGATGGATCTTGGCTGAAAGCAAAGAATACCAGAAAGATGTTTACCTGTGTTTTATTGACTATGAACAGGCATCCAACTGTGTAAATTATAACAAACTATGGACAACAGTGCAAAAAATGGGAATTCCTTAACACTTGCTTGTGCTTATAAGGAACTTGTACATCAACTAAGAGGCAGTCGTTCAAACAGACAAGGGGATACTGCATGTTTTAAAATCAGGAAAAGTTGGTTTAAAATTAGGAAAGGTGTGTATTAGGGTTATATCCTTTCAATGTACTATTCTATCTGTATGCTGAGCAAATAATATGAGAACTTGAACTCTATGAAGAAGAACACAGCATCAGGATTACAGGGAGACTCATTAACAATTTGCAATATGCAGATGACACAACCTTGCTTGCTGAAAGTGAAGAGGATTTAAAGTACTTATTGATGAAGATCTGAAACAACAGTCTAGAGTATAGATTATATCTCAACATAAAGAAAACTAAAATCCTCACAGCTGGACTAATAAGCAACATCATAATAAATGGAGAAAAGATTGAGGTTGTCAGGAATTCCATTTTACTTGGGAACACAATCAACACTCATGGAAGCAGCAGTCAAGAAATCAAATTACACATTGCTTTGGGCAAATCTATTTCAAAAGAACTTTTTTAGAGTCTTGAAAACTAAAGATCTCACTTTGAAGACTAAGATGTGCCTGACCCAATCCATGTTATTTTCAGTAACCTTATATGCATGGTATTTTAAATTGCCTCACATGCATGCAAAAGCTGGAAAATGAAAAAGGAAGACTGAAGAAAAATTGACATATTTGAATTGTTGTGTTGGCAAAGAATTTTGAATATACCATGGACTACCAGAAGAATGAACCTACGGTTTGAGTTCAATAATGAAAACTATTATTCACCATGTATTAAGGAGAAAAAGATAGGATGTAGTCATATAGAATTGACCAAGCATTTTCAACTGGAATGACATATCTAGTCAATTGGAAGTTTTCACTTGAATGATTGCATTGGGTACAATTCTCAGGATAAGTCTAGGTTAGCGGGAAAATGTGCCAATATCAATTAGTGGGGTCTACCACAACTGCAGGGAGCTCTGGTAGCATAGTGCCTAGGCACTTGACTGCTAACCAGAAGGCTGGCTGTTCAAACCCACCAGCCACTCCTCGGAAGGAAGATGGGGCAATCTACTTCCATAGTGATACTGCCTCGGAAACCCAAGCAAGGGTCACTATGAGTCGGGTCTGACTCAAAGGCACCTAACAACAACAACAACAACATGAAACTACCCATAAGCTAGGCATTTTGCCCTTCCTGAGCTGGTGGAAAGAGTTTGGGCTTTGAAATTGAAAACATGGTTTAATTCTAGCTCTAACACTTATTATATAATTAAGGTAAATTGGTTAACTTCAGTTGAACCTGAGTTCAGCCTTCATTTTACAAAATTCTTCTCATCAAAATAATGTCTGCTTCAGAAGAAAGATTAAATCTGAGAAAATATGTGAAAGTACCTAGCAAAGTTGTTTCTATATAATTAAGCCCAGTTACATTTAAACTAACCCAATATATTCACTTCCTCATCAGAGGCAGATAACCTAAACAAATGCTGTGATGATGTCAATCATAGATACCATGTAATCACTTTAACTCAGTGCTCTACAGCCGAGCATATATTGGCCATCTGTTGTCACTAACTATTATTGAAGAAAGATAAGAAAAACTGATAAATGCATTATTTAATAAACCATTTATTTTCTAAGGAAAATCTTTGCTATATTTAATTGCTTGCATTCCTGTTTGAATATTTTTCTTCAGGTAACATGCATTTTGAGAAAGCTCTAGAATCATTTCTTATACAGTTAAGTTATTCTGTTTCCAATGTAGGAAAAACAATAAAAATATTACTTCTATTTTGAATTGTAACTTCAGAAACACCCTTTTTTCAGGTAGCAGGAAATATATTTAGTTACCTTTTTAGGATAACTTATTATTTGTTATATTGGAACATAGTAAACAGATTTTTTTTTTCTGTGATGTTATGTAAGTTTAGTTTTCCTATGTATGGAACCTTCAGAAAAATATTAAAAAATATTATTCATTTCCCTACCCCTAAATGCTTCATATTGTTGATAACATTTTTTCTTTATATATCAAAAACACGTTAACAAATTTTTACCTTGGACATTTTTACAAGTTAAGTGTTTGAAATCCTAACAAAGGGCCATAAAAAATTTATTATTAATATATAATATTATATTGTTATATTATTAATATTGATCATACCCTTCCAAAAATCCAATATAAGAGACTTCTAGGTATTTGAAAGCCAGCAGTTCTGATGGGCCTTTAAAACTCAGCTGCCAACCATATGCCATGTTAACAAAGTTATTTAATGTGTCATCCTCCATCTGATTCCTCCTGGCTCTGGGTCCCACAGTTTAAAGTCCACTACCATGACGCCTGCACGAGTCTTTATACTTTCAGTTTACTACACAAAATCACTGTCAGACCTTCTCTGTCTTCCCAGCCATGGTTAGAGACCTAGACTTTACCCTCTCATTGTCCAAACTACTCTATTCCTTCTCACTAAACAAACAAAACTCATTGCCATTGGGTTGATTCCAACTCATAGCAACACCCTTTGGGTTTCTGAAGTCGTAAATCTTTAGGGAAGTATGTTGCCCAGTCTTCCTTCCAGAATCGCTGTGGGTGTAAACCACCAACCATCTGGCTAGCAGTCAAATGCCTTAAGCATTACGCCACCAGAGCAGAGTTCCTATTCTTTTTGAGGGACTACTTTTGTGGAATAGAGGAGTCAATGAGCTCTGTAATTCCAACCCATTGCTGCCACCTTCTGGTCCTGAATGTTAACTCTGAATTACTAGCCATCACACAGGAGCCTCAATAAAACCAAAATCAAACTCACTGCCTTGGAGTAGGATCCAACTCATAGCGACCCCTCCTTGGGTTTCCGAGGCAGTATCACTATGGAAGTAGATTTCCTTGCAAGGAGTGGATGGTGGGTTTGAACCACCAACCTTCTGGTTAGCAGTCACATGCCTTAGGCGCTATGCCACCAGAACTCCCGGGAGTATCAAACATACCTCTTAAAACTTTTTGCCAGAAAAATTCAAATTAAAAGAAAAAAAAAAAAAGATTAATTTCATTTTTACATCAAAGCTTAAGTCTTTAAAACAGTGATAAATGACTGATTTTCTTGACATCTTAGATCAGGGAATATGCTAAATTCATCATAATGGTATAAAATAGTCATAGCAATACAGCTTTCTTCTTTGCCTCTTCACAAGCAACTATTCTGATGTAAATACTGCTGACTTCAGTTCTAAATTATTGTACTTATGATTCTAGTTAAAATTTAAATCCCATACCAAAAATTTATATTCAGCTGTACCACTTACATGAAAGTGGGAAGTTGTAACAAGCTAACAAGCTTGGGGATATGGCAAGCATTTCATGAACTAAGGATAACAGCATTGGTCTGATATGCATCATCTTGGCTCACAGGCTCAGGGCCAGTGACAGATGTTATGTGGGTGGATGGCTAGTGAAGCTAGTTCAGGATACGTTCCAAGCTTCCCACTCACTCTGATGATCTAGGAGATTATTACTGATAGAACCGTGGCTCCTACTTTATCAAAGGTGTAGAAAAGCATAGAAGGAGAAGAAAATCATCAATAATGGCAGGAAGATTCTTAAATTTTTCATTCAATCATTAAACAATGAACTTGAGCTAGGAATACTATTTTTTTCTTTGTGATAAAAATACTTGCAAAATGATAAAAATCCAGAAATACTTTCATTATGTAACTAAGCTTCTTTAAGAACCTACAGACTGGGAAAAACTTTAAGCAACAACATATTGGACAAGGGACTAATCTCTGAAATTTATACAAAATGTTAACACTTCAACAACAAAAGTACAAACAATCCAACTAAAAAAATGGACAGAGGACTTGAACATTTCACCAAAAAAGATATTTAGACAGCCAACAAACATATGAAGAAATGTTCACAATCATTGGCCATTGTTGTTAGGTGCCAACGAGTTGGTTTCAGCTCACAGAAACCTTATGTACAACAGAATAAAACATTGCTCAGTCCTATACTAGCCTTACAATCATTGCTACGCTTAAGCTCATTGTTGCAGCCATCATGTGAATCCATCTCATTGATGATCCTCGCCCTTTTCATTTAGCCTCTACTTTACCAAGCCTAATGTCCTTCTATACAGACTAGTCCCTCCTGATAATCTGACTAAAGTACAAGGGACAAGTCTGGCCATTATCCCTTCTAAAGAGCATTCCAGTTGCATTTCTTCCAAGACAAATCTGTTCATTTTAATAGTTCATAGTATATTCAATACTATTGGTCAACATCACAATTCAAAGGCATCAATTCTTCTGCAATCTTCCTTATTCATTGTCCACCTTTCTCAATGCATATGAGGCTATTGAAAAGACAATGGCTTGGGTCAGGTACACCTTAGTCTTCAAAGTGACATCTTTGCTGTTTAACATTTTAAAGAGGTCTTTTGCAGCATATTTGCCCAAAGCCATACAAGTTGTGATATCTTTACTGCTGCTTCTATGGTGTTGATTGTGGATCCAAGTAAAGTGAAAATTCTTAACAACTTCAACCTTCTCTCCATTTATCATGATGTTGATTTTGGTCTAGTTGTAAGGATTTTTTTTTTTTTTTTTTTTTAATGCTGAGGCATAATCCATACTAAAATCTGTGCTCTTTGATCTTCACCAGTAAGTGCTTCAAACCCTCTTCACTTTCAGCAAGCAAGGTTGTGTCATGTGCATATTGCCAGTGTCAAAGAGTCTTCCTCCAGTCCTGATGCCACATTATTCATCATACAGTCCAGTTTTTCAGATTATTTGCTCAGCATACAATAGTGCCTAAGGCACTTGACTGCTAACAGAAGGCTGGAGGTTCAAACCCACCAGCCACTTCTTGGAAGGAAGGTTGGGCAATATACTTCCGCAGTGATACCATCTTGGAAACCCAAGGAGGGGTCGCTATGAGTTGGGTCTGACTCAGTGACACATAACAACAACAACACAAATTGAATAGGTATGGTGAAAGGTACAACCTTGACACATACTTTTCTTGATTTTAAACCATGCAGTATTCCCGTGTTCTGTTCGAACGACAGCCTCCTGGTCTGTACAGGTTTGTCCTGAGTAAAATTAAGTGTTCTAGAATTCCCTTTTTTCTCAATGTTATCCTAATTTGTTATGATCTGCATAATCAAATGCTTTTGCATAGTCAATAAAATACAGGTAGGCATCTTTCTGTCATTCTTTGCTTAGAGCCAAGATCCATCTGATATGAATCCCCATCCTCTTCTGAATCCAGCTTGCATTTCTGGAAGTTCTCTGTCAATACTGCTGCAATCATTTCTGAATTATCCTCAGTAAGATTTGACTGGCATATGATACTAATGATCTCATTTTCCACCTATAAAATGCAAATATCTGTATCTTATAAGATCAATATCAAATTATTATAGAGTTGTCTTTCTCAGATCTTGAATGATAATAATGTCTACATATATCATATTTATGATAGGATATGCTGAAAAAGTCAGACACTTATGTCAAAACACCATGCCTCTGCTGGTCTCGCACATCGATGCTTGACAATAAACCATGTGAACTGCTTGTTGTGATATATTTCTTCAATGGTCTTTTGTATTTTTACATTGGTTTTCCTTTGTTGTGGATAATATTTTCATGATATTCTTCTAGCAAAGAGCCTTGGAATATACAGATGGTATCTTCATCTCCAGCAAAGGACAGATATGCTTACTGCCCATTATAAAATATCTGAATTCTCAAAACTGGAGATCCTGGATAAATTAGGAGGAAAAATGTGGAATAAAATTTAAAAACACAAAAAATGACCAGAATTACTTGGTCGGATGGAGAGTAGTGGAAACTCCAAGACTATGGCCCCAGGGTATCCTTTGGACCTAGAAATGGACTCACTTCTATGGGTTGGCTCTCAGCCCAACAGCCGAAAGACCTACACACAGAACACCTATCCCAGGGTGATGCACCCCCCTACTCTAGGGAGATGCACCCCTTCATCAGCTATGAGACACCAGAGGGGCAGAGTCCACATAGAAGGAAGGCTGGAAACATAGGAACATATAGTTAAGAAGGACACAGGAAGGAGGTAGCCGGGGAGGGGAGAAGAGTTGTCTATGGTTGTAGATGATAATATATGTGTGTGTGTGTGTGTGTATATATATATATATTTGAATTCTCTAAATTCAGTGTTCCTGTCCTTAATGCAATGGACTACATCTTCCATTCAATGGACCTTTCACATCATTCCTGTGAGCTTTGGGTGACAAGGAAAATCAACACAAATTTGCTGATGCTCACGCTGCTTACTCTGCCATTGAGTAATAAAGTCCTTTGTGTCTGAATCAGAAGTCTCATGTCTTCTGCCAGCATCGATGAGACTGTGTAGGTCTACCTTGTTAGTTTGCAATGCAGGTAAAATCTCAGATCCTTTACAATTCTTCACAATAGCATGCCAATAGCAGCGGACGTTAATTACATTCCACTTGTCCTAGCCCATGTACTTGCTCATTCTCCTGCCTTGCTTCAACTATTCCATCACTTCTTATCTTAGATCACTTTCTTTTGCTCTTGTTTCAATTTGTCCTTTTCATCATCTGATCTGGAATTTTACTGTGTTGGTCCATACCCATTTGCCAAAGTATAGGACTTCAATTTCCTCCTCTAGTTTTGCTAATTTGGCATAACAATGACAGACTGGAGGGACTGTGGGTAACCACAAAAGCTGATACAGGATATACTTTTTCACCCTTTCACAAACCTGTAGACTAATTTAGAGTTCAAAATATAAACTAATCATAGCTATCATTTGTTTGCAATCCAGATATAAACTATGCTCTTCTTGCTTCTTATGGCCAAGATGATTTTACCTCAACAACCTTCCCTTTTATTTTATGCAGAAGAACAAACCAATGTTCCTCCAACACTTTCTCTGAATCTTCAAGGGGTTTACATCCTCAATTTCTTATCTGCCTCTGCTGAAGTCTTATATTAAGTTCTGAATCTTGTAGCTTTTCTTTTATTTTTATTGTTGTTGTTTTCACTTCTACCCTGGCATTAACCGAAATATGAAACAGAGTCCTTTATCTTGCTTTCCACTGAGGGGAAAACAACAACAACAACAACAAAAAAAAAAAACAGATGAAACCAATGTATGTGTTTCACATTTATTACATATTTGCTTGGAGAAGGTTTATGCCTTAGCTAAGCCATTAGGGTTAGGAGATTGTTTCATTGTTACGGAACGAATATTTAATATACTCCAGTGTAGTAGCTGCTTTTCAATTTGCCTCAACCCTAAATCCATTATCCTTCTCTCTTTTCTGAACCCCAGAACACTTATGAAACTGTATTACTCAGGCTCTGCTGTCCTCTAGTTCCTGTTATATTCAACTAATAAGAAGAAGCTGGAGATCAGAGTGTAGTAGAAAGAGAACTGATTTTTTATTACCCTGTTCACCCTCTGGCTCACCAGGGTCTGGCAGAAACAACATTACCAAAGACTGTAGATCTTGTCACATGGCCTCTTATACACCCCTTTGCCCTTTCAGACCTCTCAGGTAATGGTTCCCTCCTGTTGCCAGACCTGGGTTCTAAAAATAACCCCTTCATTAAACCATGTTTAGTTAACCTTATGCGTGCATTAGCTCTTTTCTTCTGAGAATCTTCCTGATATAGCTAAGTACTGAAAATGTTTTACTTGTAATCCCAATTTGCCAATAAGGAAGCTGAAGTTTAGAGAGATTGAATGACTTTCCCTAAGAAAATAAAGGATATAACTATGAGTGATTTATTTCCAAATCCTGCAGTGTTAGTATGATGTCAGGCTGCCTCTCAAACAGTTTTCTGTAATTCACTTGACCTGTTTAACTAAAAGATATACCATAATAACACAAATCATGTTTTAAATATTACTCTCTACATTGTTGTATTGCTTCTGCAAACTTCTTGATATTTAAAAGTTAAATAACAATGAAAGCACTGTATAAAGCTCTTCCAATCATGAAATATCTACACGATTTATTTTGGCACTAAGAAAAATAAGTAAATTAGTTTTTAAAAATACATGAGTACGTAAATAATTAGAGTACTTCCCTATCCAGATGTCATTCAATTATTGTCTTACATTTCCCAACACAGCATTTATTCCTCAGTCTAAACGAAACTGAATCTAAACACAAGTTTTTGTAGGGCTTTTGAAGTTAATTAACCAGGATAAAAATAAAAAAACCTGTTATTCATAATCATCCTCTGTGTCCTTTATTTTACTAATAAAACTTTAGGGAAAACATTAAAATTTAAAGTAAGAACCACAAGTACCAGAATGTCAATAAAAGATATTCTCAGGAATGATTTTGGATTTGCTTTTATTAGAAACTGCCAGGAAATTATTGGACAAGTCAAAAGAAACCATCAAGATTGATTTCCAGAGTATGATATGAAGGTTGATCTCATTAGTTCTTTAAGAACATGAGATAGATCACTCTTTTCTGTGCTACTATTGAACGGAGTAAGTGTCTTTGCTGACAGGCTGACAGATGTCACAGCTATGTTTCAGAAAAAAGATAAAATTGCAATTAGTTCCTTCTGATTTTCTCAGTCATATTGAGTATATCTCAGTATATTATTGTTCGTATTTTCTCTGGTTCTCATACCTAATCTTACGTAATTATTTTTTCAGAAATCTAATGGACAAATTGGCCATTTAATAAGAAACTACTTTTTCTATCCCTTTTATATTTTATAACATAAAAATATATTTTCCTAAAATAATTAGTGGAAAAGATAACCTCCTCTGTTTTGGTGGTTATACCAGTTATACATTTAATATGAATTTTATATATTTCATATAGTCACACAAATGCCTGTGGAAAATTCACTTGACTAAAATGACATGAACAGCAGCTCTGAGTTAAATAGCTAACTCTATATAGATAATAAGTGACTTTCAAATACTTGCTTTCAAGAAATACATTTTCAGACATCTTGAAAAAATTAGAAGTTTGAAGCTAAAATAATTGGACCTCGTCTAAATTTTTTTTTGGCATATCTAATGAAAAGTTTGTAAATCAGAAGAGTCAACAACAATAACAAAAATGTTCTCAATAATAAAATGGTCAGAAGGCATGATAAATCCAGGGAAGATAAAAAGGTCACTTTAAGTACCATTAAATGATTACAAAGTATCTGTGGCAGGAGTGGTAAGAATCAAAACAAAGAAATAGCCTAACTCTTTAAGCACAATTTCAGGGTCTGGAATGAGTCATTCCCAGCAAACATAACCCTGTCCAGCACACATTATCCTGACTTCAAGCAGCTAAACATCACAGTTGGTCTCGGCAGGACTGAAATGCTATCAGGTCAATGCGACATAAATCAGAAAGAGTTCATTTTAGAAAGGACAACTCACCTTTCTCTTTTATAAATTTTGATGGTCCTAACAGGATGCAGGCTTGGGCTGTGCCTTCCAAACAAGGACGTCTCCTTAGTTTCCTGCAAATTTTACCTCAAAATCCCCTCCCTAAACTATCATCATCATTGCTGCTTTCTTGTTAGTGCACAATATGATTCTTCCTGTAGCTTTCATTCTGTGAATTGGTAGCTGTGTATCCATATAGGACAACGTGGAGAATATGTACTTGTAAAAGTGACTGCATGCCCATGTGCATATGCATATGTATGTAGAAGCCTATGTGTGTTGCGTGCATATTGGGGTAGGAAAACTGGTAGAAAGTTTGAATATAAATAAATGTCACAAGGTTTTGAGAACTAAAAGTAGAGTATATTTTAGCTATGGCTAATATATAAGATATGGTCTCCATGGATCCTTTGGTGGCATTCTGCCTAGGGCATTGGACTGCTAACTAGAAAGCTGATGGTTCAAACTCATCAACTACTCCTCAGAAGGAAGACTGGGCAATCTATTTCCACAGAGGCACTGCCTCGGAAACCCAAGGAGGGGTCACTATGAGTCAGGATCAACTCGACGGCAGTGAGTTTGCTTTCGTTTTTTGGTATAGTTTCCATGAATCAGAATCAATTTGATGGTAGCAACAACAATGTATAAAAACCCTATTAAAAAAAAATCCTTCATTTTTACTTTGTTATTAGTGTCAAATTCTTTTTCTACCTCCTCTCTCTCACCTAATTCCTCTCTAATTATAAAGTACCACTGATAAGCTCTGTAATTTTCTCATGAAATTAAGAATGTTCATATATTCAATATTTTACAAATAATCATTGTTTTGAAATTAGGAAATCAAATAAGAGAAAAAATTGGACATAACTAATTTTTCTCCTAAAAAAATGACATTACTGTATGAACTATGAAGTACAACTTGTTAAATAATTTCTTGAGATGTGCTGCCAAATTAAAAAAAAAAAAAAAATTACTTCAGGTTTTACTTAGCCAACTGTCAGAACAATTCTCAGGATTCCAAAACAAAGTTTAAGAAAGATGTAAAGGCATAATTTACAAAGAGTTGACATAACAGTGCTTGTTTGTGTTGCAAGCACAGAATAAATAATAATCACAGGTACACATAGATTGAAGTAACAGATTTTTACAAATAAAAGATGAATCAGATATTTCAAACTAAAACAACTATTTCAATTCCATCCTGAACAATAACATCATTTTATTCTTTCACTTTAAATGTTGAGAATATTTATTAGAATATTGGAAAGGTTCAATGGGATCATCGAGCCTACTGTTTTCTTAGGTGCGGAAAGTTTGCTCAATTGAAATATTCAATCACCCAGAGCTGTAAAAAATAAAAAAATACAGGTGATGTATTTGAAGCAGATTTAGGGAGTTTGTAATACTCTCAAATACACCTGCATCACTCTTCTCACATCAATCCCCTAGAGGTCAAGTACTTCTGAAGGCTTTAAATGCCTAACAAAGAGAAACAAACAAATAAACATTAAATAACAACAACATAGAAAAAACCTAGATTTTAATGAAGGATTCCTGGTGGCATAGTGGTTAACTCATTGGCTCCTAACCAGAAGATTTGCAGTTTGAACCTGAAGGAAAAAGATGTGGCAGTCTGCTTCCACAAAAATTCAAACACTGCCATCGAGTTGATTCTGACTCAGCAAGCCCATTGGGTTTCCAAGGCTGTAAATCTTTATGGAAGGAGACTACCTCATCTTTCTTCTGCAGAACAGCTGATGGGTTCAAACTATTGACTTTTTTCGTCATCAGTCAAATGCTTAACCCACTACAGCACCAGAGCCCCTCTATAAAAATTATAGCCTTGCACATTCATGGGGCTTTTCTTCCCTGTCCAATTATTATAGGGTCATTATGAGTTGCTGGGATTTTTTTTTTTTTAAGGGGGTGATGGGGGAGGGCACATTGTATTGAGAAGGAGTTTAGATTTAATCAAACTCTGAAATCACCTGTTCTAGACCAGTGCTTTGATATTATGATCTTAGAGTTTAAGATAGCAAATTCGTACAGTATAAATCTAAACCAGTAGCTAAATAGTTTCAACGTTGGGACTACAAGCCCAATTTTTTTTTTTTTTCTACGTCAATTCTTCTTATTCTTTCATTTAATTAAATTTGGATTCATGTTTAAATTTCAATGCTCTGTTCATGTATAATGTAAGGATCTCTTTTTTAAAAGTATTTTTTACAAAATATTGTCCCCTGAGAAATATAATCTCTTCTTAATGTTCTTGTACTGTAATAATAACATATTTTGAACACTAGTCGAGTGTTTTAAAGTTTTAAAAGATAATTCAGTAGTAAAATTAATCCCAAACTAGGTATGTTTCATCTTTATTCTTTTCCTCCTCTATACTTTGTTAATAAACCATTCTGGAATATCTCTCAATTCCTAGGGCAGCTCTACAATTTCTAAATAAGGTGGGCATCAGAGTGGCAATCAATATGGAAGCAGTGGTGGCAGTGGCCAAGAAAATTGTCTTGAAGCTTTTTTGCCCAGCAGGCAAAATGTTTAATTTAGACTTTAGTTGTATTATGGAAGGCTTTGACAGAAGATTGATGAAGACAATCCTTGGTGATCCTACTATCTAATCTTCTAATTTCCTTTAATCCTTTGTCTCCAATTGCTACTCTTGGTAGATATTCTTCTCCTTGACTTTTTTTTTCCCCCAATTTTACTAATTGTATATAGTTTGGTCTTAACCTATTAACCTGCTCAATCTGCATGGCCTGAATATTCCCTGTCTACACTATGTGATAGGGCATCTTTCCCCTATTGAAAGCAAGTTCACTATTCAATTTCTCGATTTCATATATATTGGGTCCCCATGACATGGCACTGATCCAGTGGTAACTAGCAACAACAACATACATATTAATTTTTTTCATCTCCTCAACTTTACTGAAACTTCTTTCCACACACATTGTTTCCATTCAATTCTCTCCAAAGAAAAATATTTGTCTTATATTTTTCAGCCACAAAACTGAAAAACTCAAGATCATTTTTTTTCATTTTGAGTTATAGCATACATACATAAAATTTGAAAATTTGTTTGTATATAATTTAAATACTTACATTAAAGTAAACCTCTCTCCCAGCTCAAGAAATAGAATATTGCCAGGACTCCAGTAGGTATCTATATAACTATCCTGATTCACAATCCTCTCCTTTGCACCTAGTAGTAACCACTATCCTAAATTTAAAAAAAAAAAAAAAAAAAAATTGCTAACATTCTTGGACAATGCCAAGATGCATTAATGCATGGCTTGATAATTTCTGAACCATAAACATAATGAAAATTTGAACTGAAAATCCAAGAGAGAACTGCCTTGTGATTAAAACACTTCAGTACTTTTTCCTACCTTACCTTGTAGTCCCTTAGAGGTAGAATTTAATTTTCATCTTATCACTTGCATCTCCCTTTCTATTCATAACTATGAATACTTTGATGTTTTTTTCTTCTAATGTCTTATGTAGAAGTTTTAGGGTTTTATTGTGTGTGTGTGTGTGTGTGTGTGTGTGTTCATGTGGGAGAGTTGATGTGAATAATTTAGCCAGCCATAAGCCAAGAGGAACAAACCATTATTTATTATCTCTCAGTTGCTGTTCCTCAATGATCCATACACTTATATCCTGTCCCAACTTTTAGTTAAGGGGCTTCATGGAGGAATAGGCAGAGTCCTAGAGAATGAATAGAAATTAGAAATATAATTTGAAGGGAAGGGAAGGATAATTTAGGTTCAAGTGAGCTTAGAAAGGTGTTGAAGTAAAATATGGTCAGAAAGTAAGCTAAATAATCTGGGCAATGAATGAAGTAGTGTAAGGTTAGATGATACATCATATAGTTTATGGTCAAACCCTAAAAAGGAAGAAAAAGACTGGAGATAAGAGCACATGTGGAAAGAGTGGTATGGATGAAGGAAAATTTCTACCAATGAAATAGGAAGAAAATTAGGGAACATACATAAAATAGAGATATTTTGGTATAGAAGATTGTGTTAGACCAAGTTCTCCAGAAGTAAAACTAGACAAGCTTATATGTAGAGAGCGAGAAAGAGAAATTTATCTTAGGAAAATGTCTCACTCACTTATAGAAACTGGCAAGTCCCAAGTTCTTGGATCAAACATCAAGCTGGAGGCTTTTCCCAACTCACGCAGCTACAGAGGCTGACAAGCTCAAGATTGACAGGCAGTATACTGGCTGTTGACTCCAGCAAATGACAAATCCAAGATCTCCAGGCCCAACAGTGTATTGTTCGCTCCTGGACAGTTGTAGGCAGCACAACAGGATCCTGATCCACAGAAAAGTGTCTCTCCTCCCAGATGTCCATAAATATATTGGAAGCAGGCCACACCCCTAGGGAATTCTCTTTCAATGGATTGGCTGCTTAAAACATATACCTCTGATCCCATCATGGGAAATACCCACATCAGAATTGCTAAAACCACACAGAATTGTAGTCCAGCCAAGTTGACACACAACTCCAATTATCACAGTCTACCCCTCATCAACTGGGCAGTTGTACACATCTTCTTAACCATACATAATCTCTAAATAAGGACAATTATAAAGTCATATTTGCACCTAATGTGATACACTAATACACGTGCAACTGAAACGCATTAACCTTATTTATATTTCACAGTTCATAACAGAAGGAAACAAAAATATTTGATGCACATATACAATGAGGAAATATAACAATCACAGTCCCCATTCTGCAACTGGTAACGTGGCCGTAGCTGATATTCAGAACTACCTTCTTTCACCACCCATTCTGTATTTCCCTTGCCCTCAGCAAGCACCTCAGCTGGTCGTGGTTCTTTGCCTGGTGAGGTGACCCAAACCTTCATTTCTGAAAGTTCTGGGCCATTAGTAGTCATATCAGAATTGGGTTGCTGTAATTTTCCATTGACGTTAATCACAGGGCATGGTAGTACTAAGAGACATCCTAAAGAATCTCCTGTATTTGCCCATCAACGGATGAGTGGATAACCAAATTATGGTACATGCACACAATGAAATACTATGCTACATTAAAGAACAATGAGGGATACACGAATCATCTCACAATGTGGATGAACCTGGAGGACATGATGCTGAGTGAAATAAGTTGATCGCAGAAAGTCAAATACTTTATGAGCCCATTACTGTAAAAAGACAAAGAAGGGATTGCTTGGGAAAGGAACTCACTTTGTAGGTTACCAGGATAGGGAGGGAAAGGGAGGGATTAATTCTGGGATAGTTGGGGCCCACATGCTGATGTGGGTAAGAGGAGGTATATATGAAAAGGATCAGTTACTATCATAATAACATTAGGAAATGGGAGGACACTGAATTGTGCACACAAGAGATAGACGACAGGTGCTAATACCAACCAATGTGTCCACAATACTGCATTACCATTAACACCAAACAACAGGCTACAGATAAACACATAAACACATGAGAGGATCAGATGGGGGTCAGTGAACAGGAAATACTCTAGACCAAGGATAGATTCATCTGAGACTAATCTTGCACAGACACCAGTAATACAAAATACCTGCAACCCTTACAGAAGCAATAGAAGACAGACACAGAGTAATCCCTCACAAACAAAATGGAGAGAGATCCAATAGATCTACCATCTCAGGACCATAGTAGTGGAGGACACCAGACTCAATTGGCACAACAAAATACATAAAAGCCCTCTTCCGCATCCTACATTGGTGAGTAGTAACAGGGGTTTTAAAAGCTTTCTAGCAGCCATCTAAGATGCAGCTCACAGTCTTCTAGCATCAGAAGCAAAGAAGAATGCAAAAAAACAAAGATATTTGGAAACAATCAGCCCTAGGACATAATGGCCCTCAAGACCAGAAGAACTAGATGATGCCTGGCTACCAATGCCAACCACTCAGGAAAGGATCTTATTTGGAGATCCTGGATAAAATGGGAGGAAAAACCTGGAACAAAATTCAAAAACTCAATAATGACCAGAATTACTGGTCAGATGAAATCTGATGAAACCCCCAATGTTATGACCCTGGAATAAAACACACCCTGAGGGCCTGGCTCTCAGCCCAGTAGTTAATAAGATGTACATGCAGACCATTCAAACCAGGATGATGCACCCACATACTTTATGATAATACATCCCTTAGAGCAATAGAACACAGGGCACCAGAGGACCAAAATTCAAATTGAGGAAATGCAGGACAAACAGGAGTGCATAAATATGAAGTGCATAGGAGGAGGGTTACAGGCTAGGGAGGGGAGGAGACTCAGTTAGGGCTGGACACGGTAAATGGGCATTGAAACTAAATGTACACATAACATTGAATGCAAAACAAGCTCTTAAAATAAAAAATGACTATAATAAATAAATATAAAAATAAAAAGCTTCCCAGGAGGAAAAAAAAAAAAAAGAATCTCCTGTATTCCAATATTCTTCTTTACCTCCATTATGTAATGTAAATCCAATTTCCCCTTGGTAATCAGGATCTATCACACCAGATGGCACAGTAACTCCCTTCTTTGTCTGTTGATCCAGAGGCATGAGGAAGTCAAAAAGGCTGGGTGGCATTCTTAACTTCTAGTTCAATGAAATCAGTGTATTGTGTCTCCAGGTGGGAGTGTTCCTCCCTTTGAGACTAAGATCTTCAGACCTGCAGAGCATAAGGTAGCAGGGACAGAAAGCAAAATTTTTTTTGAGTGGGTCACTAGGGGTGATAGTGAGTAGTATCACTCCCATTTCCACCCCTTGGTTTCTGGACCCATGAATCCTGGCTATTGGAGAAACAGAACCATATATTAGATGCTGGTTTAGAGAATATACAGCCTTCTGGAGAACATTGCCCCGACCCTTCAAGTATTGTCACCTAGCTGGCACCATGATTGTGTTTTCAGTAGGCCATTCCATGATTCTATCAAACCAGCTGCTTCTGGATGATGGGGAATATGGTAAAACCACTGAATTCCATGAGCATAGGCTCACTGCTGCACTTCATTTGCTGTGAAGTGAGTCCTTTGATCTGAAGCAATGTTGTGTGGGATACCATGATGGTGGATAAGGCATTCTGTAAGTCCACAGATGGTAATTTTGGCAGAAGCATTGTGTTCAGGGAAGGCAAATCCAAATCCAGAATAAGTATATATCCCAGTAAGAACAAAACACTGTCCTTTGCATGATGAAAGTGGTCCAATGTAATCAACCTGCCACCACCAGGTTGCTGGCTGATCACCCCGAGGAATGGTTCCATGGATTCAGTGTTGGTCTCTGCTGCTGGCAGATTGGGCACTCAGCAGTGGTGGTAGCCAAATAAGCCTTGGTTAAGTGGAATTCCATGTTGTTGAGCCCATGCATAACCTCTATCCCTGCCACCATGGCCACTTCATTCATGAACTCATTGAGCAATGACAGGTGTAGCTGGGGAAAAAGGATGGCCGGTTTCCATTGAATGTGCCATCCTATCCACCTGATTGTTAAAGTCCTCCCCTGCCGAGGTCACCTTTTGGTGGATATGATGGTTATGTTTGTGTGTCACCTTGCCTGGACCTGGTTGAGTGGTTGGGCAGCTGGTGGTAGTTATTCCCCATGATGAGACTGGCAATCAACTTCATGATGGAATCTACCACAAGCAGCTGAATAGCTGCCTTTGGGATATGGTCTGCTTCCTGTATATAAGGAGAAGCCTTGGGAATGTTCTCTAACCCATGGCACGCTTGGACCCTGCATGTAGCCGTGTTGTTGTTCAGCAGCCTGCTATGCTCTGCCGACCCTGGGACTTACAATGGACTTAAGTTAATGGCCTGACATGAGGATTGGTAACATCAGGACTGTGCCTTTTTATTTGTCAACGTTGGGGCTTCTCGGCCTCAGTAGCAAGTAGCTGTCTGAGTGAAGAAATGCCTCAAGCTCTAGTGGGCCAGGATCAGGAGGCAGAGCTGGACCCCAAGATTGAGGGGCTTTCACCCAGCCCCTAGAGCCTGTCACTTTGAACTTGGACATAAAACCTCCAAATTGTAAGAATAAACTCCTGTTTGTTAAGATAATCACATTTGTGGTATCTTCTTGTCAGAATGGCACTAGGTAACCAGAACAGTGGGCATTCAGATGAGACACAAATATCTTTACTCCTTTGGCCCATTCAGAGAGATCTATCCACATACCTCTTCCCCATACATCATTGTCACCAATTTTCCAATCATGCTCCTTCCAAGTCCCAGACCATCTGACCAAGCCATTACTCATAGCCCATGAATCCATATACAAGTGCACATCTGGCCATAACTTGTTCCATGCAAAGTGAACAGCCAGATGCACAGCTCAAAGCTCTGCCCATTGGGACAAATTTCCTTCATGACTGTCCTTCAAGGAAGTCCCAGAAAGGGGCTCCAGTGCCACTGCTGTCTACTTTCAAGTGGTGCCTGCATATTGCACAGAGCCATCTGTAAACCAGGCACAATTTTCTCTCCCTCAGTCAAATGATCATAAGGCACTCCCCATGAGGCCATAGGTTCAGACTTGGAAAGGAAGGTAATGTGACTGGAGTGGAGACCATAGGTATTTGGGCTACTTCCTCATGCAACTTACTTGTGCCTTCAGGTCCTGCTCAAGCCCAATCTCTGATATACCACTTCCATTTAATGATGGAGTGCTGTTGTGCACATCCAACTTTATGACTCTGTGGGTCAGACAACACCAAGTTCATGATGGGCAGTTCAGGCCTCATGGTCACTTGGTGGCCCATGGTTAGGCATTCAGTCTCTACTAAAGCCCAGTAACAATACAAAAGCTGTTTCTCAAAAGGAGAATAGTTACCTGGAGAGGATGGCAGAGCTTTGCTCCAAAATCCCAAGGGTCTGCATTGCGATTCACCAATAGGAACCTATCAGTGACCCCAAACAGCATCTCTATCTACTACAGACACTTCAAGCACTATTGGATCAGCTGGATCACATGGCCCAAGTGGCAGAGCAGCCTACACGGCAGTCTGAACCTGTTGCAGAGCCTTCTGTTGTTCTGGGCCCCACTCAAAACTAGCAGCTTTCTGAGACACTTGATAAATAGGCCAAAGCAACACTTCCAAATGAGGGATATGTTGCCTCTTAATCCAAAGAGGCCTACCAGACGTTGTGCCTCCTTTCTAGTTGTGAGGGAAGCCAGATACAATAATTATCCTTCACTTTAATAGGAATATCTCAACATGCCCCACACAATTGGACTTGTAGAAATTTCACTGAGATGAAAGGTGCCTGAATTTTTGTTCGGTTAATTTCCCACCCTCTAGTATGCAGATGTTTCACCAATAAGTCTAGCTTCATCAATACTTCTTCTTTACTAGGTCTGATCAACATAGTGTTGTCAATATAATGGATCAGTGTGATGTCTAGTGGAAGGGAAAGGCCATCAAGATCCCTACAGACTAAATTATGACATAGGGCTGGGGAGTTGATATACCCCTGAGGAAGCACTGTGAAAGTATACTGTTGGCCTTGCCAGCTGAAGACAAACTGCTTCTGATGGTCCTTTGAAATTGGTATAGAGAAAAAGGCATTGGTCAGATCAATAACTACATATCAAGTATCATGAGATGTACTAATTTGCTCAAGCAGTGAAACCACATCAGGAACAGCAGCTGCAATTGGAATCACCACCTGATTAAGTTTATGATCATCTACTGTCATTCTCCAAGATCCACCTGTTTTTTGCATAGGCCAAATAAGCAAATTAAATGTGGATGTGGTGGGAATCACCACCCCTGCATCCTTCAAGTCCTTGATGGTGGCACTAATCTCTGAAACCTCTCTAGGGATGCAGTTTTGCTTTTGGTTTACCATTTTTGTAGGTAGAGGCAGCTCTAGTGTCTTTCACTTGGCTTTTCCTACCATAATAGTCCTTACTCCACATATCAGGGACCCCATGTGGGAATTCTGCCAATTGCTCAGTGTATCTATTCCAATTATGCATTCTGACCTGGGGAAATCACTATAAGATGGGTTCAGGGACTCACTGGACTTACTGTGAGATACACCTTAGCTAAGACTCCATCAATAACTTGACCTCCATGTTCCCCCACTCTGACTGGTGGGCCTCAACGATGCTTTGGGTCTCCTGAAATTAATGTCAGTTCAGATCCAATGTCCAGTAATCCCCAAAAAGTCTGATTATTTCCTTTTCCCCAATGAACAGTCACTCTCATAAAAGGCTTCAGATCCCTTTGGGGAAAGCTGGCAGAAAGATTGACATAAATTTTTGGCAATGTAATGGGGTCCTTCCTCAAGGGAACCCAGTCTCCCCTTCATTCAAGGGGTTGTGGGCCTGTAAACCGACTCAAGTCTGGGAATTGATTGAGCGGTCATTACTCTGTATTCTTGCTATTCATTCTAGGCTGCTATTCACATGACCTAGAATTCTTCTGTCTATAAAGATGAAGTAAATATTTAATAGGTTTGCCATGTATTTCACTACTAGGAACACCATGACTAAGTAACCAATGCCATAATTCCACGTGAGTAAGAGTATTCTGATCACTGTTTTGACTCTGTTGTCCATTATGGTAACCATGCCCACATTGCCTTTGTTGTTTAACTGCTGCCACTTGGCCCCTACTACCATGGGGTCCAATCAGCCCCATCATAGTTAAGTGTCTTAGTTCAATTAGGGCAGTTCCCACTGTCAAATCTAGCTTACATAAAATAGCAATCAAAGCAGTCTCCAAGGATTCTGGAGCTCCCTTCACAAATTTATTCATCACTCTACTCATGAAAAGCATGTCCTCTGGACTATACATTTCTGGCTTTAGGGGTCTAATCTAATAAATCTATTCTAACAGGCCAATTGCTCTAAGCCTCTGAATATCTTCTTCTACATTATACCAAGGCATGTCTGGTACTTCACTTGTTTTTAGGTAGGCTACTGCATAATCCATGCTTCAGTTATTATATATATTATGTGCCATCGAGTCAGACCCGACACTTAGCAACCCCTCCTTGGGTTTCTGAGGCAGTATCACTACAGAAGTAGATCACTCCATCTTCCTTCAGTAAGCCAACCAAATAAACAATTAGATCCTTTCTCAACCTCTCAAGCTGAAACAGTGAATGAAGAATCCATACATAGTGGGCCTAAATCAATAAACTCAGACTGACTCAATGTTACATTCCTTGCACCATTATCCCACACCCTCAGTAGCATTCCCATACATATTCTCCAGGTTTCTGTCTGTACATGTTAGCAAAATCAAATAGGTCTTTTCAGGTGTAGCATACCACTTCCTCAGTCACACTTTATATTTCTCTTTTTGGGGCTTGCTTGGACTTAACTTTAGTTATAGGTCTAGCAGCAACAATGGGTTGTTGGGGCAGTTCCCAAGAACATTCAGCAGTGTCTTCCACGGCATTTTCCTCTGCCAATGACCCAGCAGGAATAGTTGGGTTAATCTCATCAAACTGAGGTGGAAGGGATAGTGGTTTTATAGTAATCCTTTCAGATGGGAGAGATTCAACAGAATTTACAGGCTCCATATCCTCATCTCTCTATCTGCCCATATGTTCCCATTTCAGTTTTCATGATCCCATTTTTTGCCAGTCAATGCCCTCACTTTAACTTCGGACAACACTCTGCATTGGCAATTCAATTGGCATTGTAATTCAGCCAACCTTGCATAAGACTATGGATTAGGCTTTTGTCAATATCAGGTCTGTTACTAGAAGAAATAAGGCTTTCTTTCAGAGCACAACTGGAAAGATTGAGGTCTTTTATGTGGCACTCAAGCTGTGACTCAGCAGCTCTGAGTTCATCTCACTCTTTCACCACTTTGTCTAGTGTAGGTAGGACCAACCAAGCAGCTTCCTTATACTCCTTATTCTGACAAAATTGCACAAAAGTTTCAAATATGCAATCACCCAGAGCCTCACTTCTCACAAGTACTTGATCTATTGGTGGTGCTTTTGCATATTAGTGTTGCCACTTCATGCCATGGATTAGCAGGGCCCTCTTTACTAATGGAGGCAGGGTCACCAGTGCCTTCATGATTAATCAAATTGGAGAACTAAAACAGAATTGGTGAGAACCAACTTAGGAGGCCCATCCTCATAATTTTGTCTCTCTAGAACCACTCTTGGTACGAAACATGTTAGACTAGGTTCTCTAGAGAAGCAAAACCAGTAAATCTTATATATACATATAGAGAAAGATAAAGTTATCTTAGGAAAGTGGCTCACACACATATAGAAGCTCGCAAGTCCCAAGTTCTTGGATCAAACATCAAGCTGGAGGCTTTTCCCAACTCACACAGCTGCAGGGGCTGATGAGCTAAAGGTTGGCAGGCAGTATCCTGGCTGTTGACTCTAATGAATGATGAATCCAAGATCTCCAGGCCAAATGGTGGATTGTTCACTCAAAGACAGTTGTAGGTAACACGACAGGATCCTGATGCACAGAAGAGTGTCTCTTCTCCCAGGATGTCCATAAATATATTGGAAGCAGGCCACAACCCTAGGGAAATTCCCTTTCAATGGATTGGCTGCTCAAAACATATACATCCAAGCCCATCATGGGAAATACCCACATCACAATGGCTTAAACCACACAGAATCATGGTCCAGCCAAGGTGACACATTACTCCAAGTATCACAAAGATAGAAGAAGATACAGTCCACAATCATGTCAATCTTATTATTAAAATCAAGTATGGGCTTATCTATAGTTCTGAAAAGGGTGGAAAATATTCAGAACATCATTGTAAAGAATTAGATTTTGCATTAATGAAAAGATTGCTCAGTTATATGAAAAACATAGAAAGAAAAGTTTGAATTTTATCAAACCAAATAGTAAGGCTTACCTCCCATAAGGCTTAGTTACATAAAAATAGAAGCATGAAAGTCAAAGGTATATTTTACCACAGTGAATGATTGACAAGTCATTTGTACTAGAAAAACAAGGAATCAAGAAATGAGAATATCTTTAATGTGTGTGTCTGTGCTAGTAAGGCAGGAAAATAAAATCAAAAATAAACTGGCAGGCTACAAATAGGAGGGATTCAAAAGCAAATATCACAGAAGAAATTTGTTAATAACAAGTATATGATAAATATTGAAGGAAAAAGGAGATTTTAAAGTTCATATTCATGTAGAGAGTGGTAACTCTATTTTAACAAGGTATGAAAGGTGAATTGTTCCTGGTGTGACTGAGGAAAAACATAGATGAAGATCACTGGCTGAACCCTATTATGGTATTTTGTTTGATTTTAAAGATCATCAGTTTTTCTAACAAAATCACAATAGTAAATCAATATTTTGATAAAACTTCAAATATTTTCTTGTATGCCATAAATTCAATTTTTAAAAGTAATATTTTGATAAGAAAAATTGCTTATTATTTATCCATTTTGACAGTTAACAAAAATCTATATTTATTTACTTCCACCTTCCTGGTTGCACACAGAAGCATCATGTAGCCACCGTTACCATATGGGTAATCTCAATCATTCTTCAAAGACTTATTGCATTTCATTATGTCAGTATTTTCCAGCATGAAGTACACATATATGAAGCAAATACCTATGTGCAAACAATTAAGCAATTTCCATTGGTGTATGTATGTTGTTGCTTTTGTTATGTGCCATTGAGTCGGACCCGACTCATAGCGACCTCTCCTTGGGTTTCTGAGGCGGTATCACTACAGAAGTAGATCGCTCTATCTTCCTTCTGAGGAGTGGCTGGTGCATTTGAACCTCCATACTTCTGGTTAGCAGTCAAGTGCCTTAGTCACTACACTACCAGAGCTCCTGGTATATGCATAGACTTTATAAATATTTTAATGTTTAACTCTTTATTTAATGTTTATTTTTTTAAAAATAACTCTGCCACCTCAAATCCATAATTTCATTGCTCAAGTAAAGTATTCATGTATTTAAGTAGAAATTTGAATCTATTAAGTAGAAGTATTAAGTAAACAACAGCACAGTCAGAATGCAATTAAGCAAAAATCATGAAAAAAGTAAACGACTGAGTTGAGTTGGGAAAATATTGAATTATGTAACATTGTCTCCTAAAAAAACCACTCTCACTCTGATTATGTCAGATCCAAAGTTACAGTCTTTGTAATACATGAGGAAAAAAAAAATTAATTCTCCATGAAAATTGTATGTCCAAGGAGTCAAAATCTAAATTGCTTAGAGAAACAGGAAAATTAGTGTAACAATATATTTATTGTGAGTACATATGATTTGAATCAATCATCAAGCAGCATCACTGAAAATACCAGGAAGGTGCTCCAAAAAGGGGAACAATGAAAGATGGTCATTGTTATGTTAATTTATCTAGAGATAACATTAAAGCACAGGGCAAGTTATACAGTCACCAAGGACATGCCACACATCCTAAACAATCTCTAGTTAGAGCCTGGTGTTCCAGTTTCTTGAAGCTGGCTGCACAAAGATAATTTTCCAAAAAAACCCAATTCCTAAGGTCAAATGGTCACCAGTGATCAATAGCTTATTACTAAGCTATTGCTGGGAGCTCTGGTAGCATAGTGGCTAAGGCACTTGACTGCTAACCAGAAGCCTGGCGGTTCAAACCCACCAGCCACTCCTTGGAAGGAAGATGGGGCAATCTATTTCTGTAGTGATACTGCCTCAGAAACCCAAGGATGGGTTGCTATGAGTCGGGTCCGACTCGACGGCACATAACAACAACAACAACAACAAAGCTATTGTTGGGAGCTCTGGTAGCATAGTGCCTAAGCACTTGACAGCTAACCGGAAGCCTGGCTGTTCAAACCCACCAGCCACCCTCAGAAGGAAGATGGGGCAATCTATTTCCATAGTGATACTGCCTCGGCAACCAAAGGAGGGGTCGCTGTGAGTCTGGTCCAACTTGACAGCACATAACAACAACAACAAGCTATTGTTTAACCTTAAGGTGATTCCAAGAAATCACATCCTCCAAGGTTAAAAGACTACCTATGGGTGGATGACCTGGGTGGGTTCCCCCAATTCCATGAACCCAGAAATTTGAATTGTAGTAGAATCAAAATGATTTTGGCAAATCTTCTAAAGAAGATGATCCAGTGTATGAATTTTAACCAACTGTTCTCATTTTTAAGGAGCTCTCATTGCGTAGTGAGTAATGCATATGACAGCTAAGCAGAAAGTTAGTGGTTCAAACTCATCAGCTGCTCCATGAGAGGAAGAAGAGGTAATCTACTTCTGTAAAGATTTACAGTCTTGGAAAACCAATGAGGGTAGCTATGATTCAGAATCAACTTGATGGCAGTGGGTTTATTCATGTTCACTCTCCCTATGCATCTAAAATTTTTAAAATGTCACAAAAGATCCAAGAGTATAAAAAATTCCATAACAAGGATAGTAGAAAAGTACATATGAGGGTAAAATATGAGTAAGATATACACATACAGCAACATGTCAAATTCTGAAGAGGGATTGTGGGACAAAGTACTAGGTTTGTTTTTGTCTTATTTTTTCAAAATAGCCTGAACAATGAAGGTGTTCTTTTTCTTTCTAAAATGGCCAGCACAAACTTAAATGAGTTTAAACAAGTAGGGGCTACACAGGCCCCACCCTGGCAACAGACTCAGGAAGGAAATGGGGTATGATGCACTTATGAGTATACATTGATTGAATCAATGATAACTGAGCATTAAGGCCTCAACCATGCATATTCATTAAATCACGCACTTTCATGAGGTCCCAATCCAGGGGACCCTAAGCTTAGAGTTCTCTCTCTGAGCCTTCCAGGTTTACTGAGAACATCCATGCACAGGAGAGGGTACAATTCTTCCCTGGGGACAACGAAAATGTAAGCTTTGTGCCAGGACCTCTCTCAGATCTTGCTTAATCCATCCCTTCTTTTCATTATTTTCTTTTCTAATTTTTATTGTGATTTGGTTGAAAGTTTACAGAGCAAATTCATTTTCCATACAGCAAGCAGTTCATACACATCTTCTTTCACGGCATTGATGGCAGTTTCCCACAATGTAACAATTCTTTTCCCACTTCTTCCCCATAGTTATCTCTTCCTTGTGTCCTCCCCTCCCATGCACTTCTGCCCTCCAAGCTGTCTCCCTGTGCATACACAGCCCTTCTGTTCTCCCATGACTGATCACTCCGAGTATTATATGTACTTAATGCATCTCTTTACTTGTATCCCCTCTGGTTATAATAAATTGTTGTTGTTGTTGTTGTTATGTGCCCTTGAGTCGGACCCAACTCATAGCGACCCCTCCTTGGGTTTCTGAGGCAGTATCACTATGGAAGTAGATTGCCCCATCTTCCTTCCAAGGAGTGGCTAGTGGGTTTGAACCGCCAAGCTTCTGGTTAGCAGTTAAGTGCTTTAGGCACTACGCTACTAGAGCTCCTGGTTATAATAAGTGGGTAACTGTAAATATAGGTAACACTTTCCATGAGTTCTGTGAGTCATTCTGATGAATAATCAAACCCACTGACATCAGTAAAAGTCAGCAGAGAGTACAGCATTTGCCTATTTGGCAGGGGCCAGCAGGACAAACTTGTAGAGACCCAACTCCGGGTGTTCAGAGTCAGAGAAAAAGAAAGCCATGCGGGTGAGTGATGTCAGAATGATGACATTGGAAAGTAGAGACATGAATTATCTTCACATTTTGGAAATTAGCCTTATGTTGGCAATTATTTTTTAATTACTCAGAGCAGAAAATAAAAATCCTTCTATTTCACTATATATATTTTAACAACATACATTTAAGATATTTTTTTTTTCTCTTATATTTGATATTGCATTTTTTATCATAAGTTAACTCTGCAAAGGAAGTACAATGGAAGAAGAAAGAACATGAAGTCTGGAGCCAGAGAGCTATACACTTATGTATGGGTGAGTTCCGTCCTTCAATAGCAGAATATGATTTGAGATTTAGCTTATTCTTCCACTTTAAAAGTGAAAACAATTACTTAAACATTCTAGTTGTTTTCCTTAGCTCCAAAATGGAACTAGTTAGTACTTCCCTACTAGTGTTGCTGGGAGATTTGAAGATGATCATATATATGTGAATCCTGTCCATTATTTATATGTTCATCATTCCTTCAGTATTTCCATCAACAAAGATTTATTTCAGAACCTACTATTTGTCAGGCACTGTCCTCTGGTAGCATAGTGCCTAAGGCACTTGACTGCTAACCAGAAGCCTGGAGGTTCAAACCCACCAGCCACTCCTCGGAAGGAAGGTTGGACAATCTACTTCTGTAGTGACACCACCTCGGAAACCCAAGGAGGGGTCGCTATGAGTCAGGTCCGACTCCATGGCAGTGCGTTTTTGTCCTAGTCTTTGGTAATGGATCAGAGCAAAACAGAATAAAACAATCTTTGACTTTGTAGAGCTTGATTACTAATATAGGAAGACAGATCATTCTGTTTTAAGTGATAGAAAATTTGGTCACAAATATTGGTGATGGCTGCACAACATGATTGAAGTAATAGATGTCACTTAATTTGCACACATAAAAAATGCTAAATTGGCAAATGATGTGTTATCTATATTTTAAAATGATGATGATAATAAGTAGATAAATAAGTAATCATATAATAGGATGGAAGGTGATAAGTGCTATCAAAAAATAAATTAGGCAAGAGGTAAGGGATGTGGATTGGAGAGAGTTAACATGTTCAATAATAGGGCAACCTGAAAGATTAAGATGACAATTGAGCAGAAACTTCAAAATTGCAAGAGAATCAGCCTAATGCATTCTGTATGGAGAATATTTCAAGCAGAGGAGAAGGCAGGTGCAAAGGCCCAAGTTTGGAGAACACTGGTATGCCTGAAGAAGATGTGGGAGAGTTGTAGGGGAGTAGGGGTTAAAGAGGGTGCTCTGGTAGCATAGTGCTTAAGGCACTTGACTGCTAACCAGAAGGGTGGTGGTTCAAAACCACCAGCCACTCCTTGGAAGGAAGATTGGTCAATCTACTTCTGGAGTGATACTGCCTCAGAAACCCAAGGAGGAGTCATTATGAGTTGGTTCTGATTCAATGGCAGTGAGAGTTTTTGAGGGGTTAAAGACAGAAATAAACAGTATTTGAAAATGTAGGCTGTTTTAAGGATTGTCACTTTTACTTTGAATGAGATGAGAAGCTATGGAAGGGTCTGAGCACAGAAGTGATGTGATCTCATTCACATTTTAAAAGCGGTATAGGTAAGGCTGTATATATAAAAATTACTGAGGAGTCTAATACAATAATTCAAATATGATTTGAAAATGTGTCTTGCTTTCCTAGTATTAGTATAACATAAATCATAAGTGGAAGGCTTTAATGAATAGAAATTTATTTTCTCACAGTTTAGGAGGCTAGAAGTCAGAATTCAGGGCACCGCCTCTAGAGGAACCCTCTCTATATAGGCACTGTGGAGGAAAATCCTAGCCTCAGTTTCTTCTTGGTGTTCTCTTCATGCATCTATCTTTCTTTCTTTATATTTTCCTCTTTTACTTTGTGCCTAATCTGCTCTTTTGTATCTCAAAAAGTGCTTGGCTTAAAACACATCTTATATTGGCATGACTTCATTAACATAGTAAAAGAAACCTTATTCCCAGATAATATTACAACCACATGCTGCTTCAATATTAGGATTTACAACACATATTTTGGGGTAAACAATTCAATTCATAACAAGGTGTTTATACCAGGATGGTAGCAGTGAAGGTGGTGAAAAGTGATTGCAACTGGAATGTATTTCAGTATTAAAGCAACATGATTTGCTGCCACATTTTATGTGAATTGGGATAGATTGTGAGAAAGAGAAATGAAGAATGGTTTCTCAATATACTCAGAGAATAGCTGTAAATTGTTATTAGCCTATAATTCCTACTTCATAAGTGAAAAAAATAAAACCTACATGGATTAATGAAACTTGACTAATGAGATGCAATTAATTTGCAGTGAAGTTGCAACTAGAATCCAGGTATCTAGACTCAAAATCTATGTGTGCTTTGATTATACCTACATTGTTTCTCAATGTGATGTTTATGCTATTTAGCTTTAAATTGTGAGTATTTTCTCCAATGCAACCATATGAAACTAGAATTTGTGGAATTCAAGTGAGTAACAAATTCCCTCTCTAGTTTATTTTTGTTTGAGACAGTGTAAGATTTTCAAAGCGTTCACTGATCTAATAGGATGCCATTTCACAACTTGTAATTCATTTGCTCAAATGCTGTTATGATAAAGTGTGAATGAACTAATCCTTTCTTGAATGAAAAGAGCAAATCTGAGTGAAAATGCATTCATTTTTCTCCTCACTTTTTATGAGACCCATGACCATGTGAAACAAATGAAAAGTGCTACAATAGGACTTGGACAAACAATCCTGTTAATGCAGCTGTGTGAACTTTCCTACTAATGACTCCCTACCCTGCTTCTTCTCCCCGCCTCCAAAGGATGAAGATTCTCATTTAACACAAGAAAGCAATTTATCCTAAGATTCCATGAATTAAACCTTCAACCTTCATAATAAAAGGAAATACAGCACTCTCTGATGAGTCTTAGAATCAAAGCAATGCAAGTACACTATCAGGTGAAGTCAATTGATGTGGCAATAACTTCCTGAGAGTTCTCCTAAAATAGCTTATGATTGATTGCTGCATTTAAAGTTGAAGGATTGTGAAACACTCGGGTAATAACCATCTTAGATGGATAAAGGCCAAACTATTTGGAAGCAACTGCATGAGTCAGAATCAACTTGATGGCCAATCTTGTGGGTTGAATTGTGTCCCCTAAAAAAATATATGTTGTAAATCCTAACCTCTATGCCTGTGTTTATAATCCCATTTGGAAATGGTTTGTTTTTGTTATGTTAATGAGGAAGAATTAGTGCAGGGTATATTTTGAGTCACTTGCTCTTGAGATATGAAAAGATATTAAACAAACAAGCAGAGAGTGAGATTGGGTAAGATAAATGCCAGGACACATGGAGATCTCCAAGAAACTCAGAAGCAGAAGCTAAAGTGACAAAAAACTTCCTCCAGAGCCAACAGGGAGGGAAAGCCTTCCCTTAGAACAGGCACACTGAATTCTGCTTCCAGCCTCATAAAATTTGAGAAAATAAGTGTCCGTTTGTTAAAGCTACCTCCTTGTGATGTTTCTGTTACAGCAGCACTAGATAATAAGTAAGACAGCATACAGCAATAAGCCCTCACCTGGTGACTAACGGTGGATTGGCTGAACCCACTGTAGGCTTTGTGCACTTGAGTTTGGCAGGAAAAGTGGTACATAAACTCCATCTAGGAAAATAGTTAGCAGTAACAAGAAAGGAATCATTTGGACTTACCATCTATGAGTTAGCCAACTATATTCTACTACCCTGGATCTGAAAAAGCTCTGGTGGCACAGTATCTAAAGCATCTGATTGCTAACCAGAAGGTTAATGGTTCAAACCCACCAGCCACTCCCTGGAAGCAAGACTGGACAATCTATTTCTATAACGATTTACCATCTCAAAAAACCCAATAGGGGTCAATATGAGTTGGAATTGCCTCAATGGCAGTGTTTTTTTTTTTTTTTTTTTTTTTTTTCATTTTTTGGTTTAGCCTGGATCTGAGGAACTCTTTTGGCATAGTGAGTAAGACATTTGGGTGCTAACCGGAAGGTCAGCAGTTCAAACTCAACAGCTGCTTTGTGGAAGGAAGATGAGGCAATCTACTTCCATAAAGATTTACAGCCCTGGAAACACAATGGGGGTCACTATGAGTCAGAATTGACTCGATTCAGTGGATTTGGTTTGGTTTTGGTTAGCCTGGATCTGCTGGTATAACAGAAATACCACCACTCATCTGTCAGTTTGTGGTATTGTTGTGGCTTGTGTGTTGCTGTGAGGCTGGAGGCTAGGCCACTGGTATTTTAAATATCAGCAGGATCAACCATGGTGGGCAGGTTTCAGCAGAGCTTCTATACGAAAGCAGACTGGTAGGAAAGACAAGGACATCCATTTCTTAAAAAAAAAAAAAAAAAAGAAAAATTGGCCATTGAATCCTTATGAATAGAACTGAAACACTCTCATATATTACTGGAAAAACTTTATAAATAGATGTGAAACATTGTCTAATATAATGCAGGAAGATGAGCTCCTTAGTTTAGAAGGCTGACAAAATATGACCGGGGGAAAGCTGCATCCTCAAAGTAGAGTTGACCTTAATGATGTTGATAGAGTAAAGCTTTTGGGACCTTCATTTGCTGATGAACTCAAAATGGGAAGAAACAGCTGAAAACATTCATTAATAATCAGAATGTGGAATGTATAAAGTATGACTCTAGGAAAATTGGAAGTTGTCAAAAATGAAATAGAATAATGAAGATATATACTCTAGATATTAGTGAGCTGAAATGGATTAGTATCACCCATTTTGAATCAGAGAATGTTATGTTCTACTATGCCATGAATGAAAAACTGAAGAGGAATGACATCACATTCATCATCCAAAAGAATGTTTAAAGATCTATCCTGAAGTACAATACTGTCAGTGATAGGATAATATCCATACACCTGCAAGGAAGAACAGTGAATCCAGTTAAAACTTCTATTATTCAAATTGATGTGTCAGGCACTAAAGACAAAGATGAAGAAATTAAAGATATTTATCAACTTTTGCAGTCTGAAGTTGAACAATCAATATGTATTGCAATCAATATGTATTAATAATTACTGGTGACTGAAATGTGAAAGCTGGAAACAAAGAAGAAGCATCAGTAGTTGGAAAATATGGCCTTAGTGACAAAAATGATACTGCAGATAACATAGTAAAATTTTGGAAGATAATTGACTTATTCATTGCAAATACCTTTTTTCAACAACAAACTATACACATAGACCTTGCCCGATGAAATATACAGGAATCAGATGTGCAAAATCTGTGGCAAAATGTGATATAGAAATTCAATATCTTCAGTGAAAACAAGGCCATGAGCTGACTGTGGAACAGACCATCAATTGCTCTTATGCAAGTTGAAGTTGAAGCTCAAGAAAATAAAAACAAGAGCCAAAACACAGCTTTGATTATCTCCCATCTGAATTTAGAGTCTGTGTGAAGAACAGATTTGACACAGTGAACACCAAAGACCAAAGATGTTTGGGATGACATCAAAAACATCACACATGAAGAAAACAAAGTGTCATTAAAAAGACAGTAAAGGAAGAAAAGACAAAAATGGATGTCAGAAGAGACTCTATAACTTGTTGAGAGTAACAAAAGTGAATGGAAGAAATGATGAAATAAAAGCTGAACAGATTTCAAAGGACAGCTTGAGAAGAAAAAGTAAAGTATTATAATAAAATATACAAAGACTCAGAGTTAGAAACGCAAAAAGGAAGAACATATTTAGCATGTCCAAAGCTGAAAGAATTGACCAAAAAAATGCAAACCTCAAGTTACTACATTAAAGGATTCTATGGGCAAAATAGTGAATGATGCAGGAAGCATCAAAAGAAGATGGAAGGAAAAGTCACCGTATCAAAAATAATTTGTCTATGTTCAACTACCTCAGGAGATGGTATATGATCAAAAACTAAAAGAATCCCAAGCTTCACTGAAGGAAATAGTAAAAAACAAGACTCCAAGAATTGACAGAGTAGCCAATAAGATGTTTCAACTAAAGGATACAGCACTGGAATTGCTTACACATTTATACCAAGAAATTTGGAAGACAGCTACCTGGTAAATGACTGGAAGATATTGATTCTGTGCCTGTTCCAAAGAAAAGTGATCTAACTGAATGTGGAAATTATTGAACAATATCACTAATATCACACTCAAGTAAAATGTATCTGAAGATCTTTCAAAAATGGTAGTAGCAATATATTGACAGGGAACTTAGAGAAATTCAAGCTGGATTCAGAAGAGAACATGGAACCAGAGATATCACTTCTGATAGCAAACCAATCTTGGCTGAAAGCCAGTACCAGAAAGATATTTACCTGTGCTTTATTGACTACATGAAGGCATTCAATTGTGTGGATCATAAAAATTTATGATTGTGAAAATTTGAGAATTCCAATTAACTGTGTTCATAAAGAACCTGTACATAGACCAAGAGGCCATCATTCAAACACAACAAGGGGATACTGCATGAGTTAAAATCAGGAAGGATGTGGATCAGGATTGTATCCTCTCACCATACTTATTCAATCTGTATGCTGAGCAAATAATCCAAGAAACTGGACTATATGAAGATGAACACAACATCAGGATTGGAGGAAGCCTCGTGTACAACCTCTGATATGCAGATGACATAACCTTGCTTGCAGAAAGTGAAGATGAGTTGAAGCACTTACTGATGAAGATCAATGACTACAGGCTTCAGTATGGATTACACATCAACATGAAGAAAATAAAAATCCTCACAACTAGACCAATAAACATTACAATAAATGGAGAAAAGATTGAAGTTGTCAGCAATTTGGTTTTACTTTCATCCACAATCAACACCCATGAAAGCACCAGTCAAAAAATCAAAGGTCATATTGCACTGGGAAAAACTGCTACAAAGACATCACTTTGAAGACTAATGTGCCTAAGACAAATGATGCTATTTTCAATCACCTCATATGAATGTGAAAGCTGGACAATGAACAAGGAAGACCAAAGAAGAGTTGATATCTATGAATTGTGGTGATGGTGAAGAATTCTGAAAAAAAAACGAACTGCTAGAATGAACAAATCTGTCCTAGAAGTGCAGCCAGAATCCTCCTTAGAAGAGAGAATGGCTAGACTTTGTTTTTCCTACTTTGGTCATGTTGTCAGAATGGACCATTCCTGGAGAAGTATATCATGCTTGGTAAAGTAGATGGTCAGAGAAAAAGGGAAGACCCTCAATGAGGACAGACACAGTGGCTGCAACCATGGATTGAAGCATAGCAAGGATTGTGAGGATGGCTCAAGACTGGACAGTGTTTTGTTCTATTTTACATAGTGTCATTATGAGTCAGAGATGATTTGATGGCACCTAACAACAACCTGAATGTTTTTATAAACAATCATTTAGTTCATAAGTTACAAGTCTACCTTTAACTGTAGGATAATCTTTTGGAGCTTATGTAATATAATCAATTAGATAATCATGGAAAACATGCCTAGAAGGAGAAGCAAAAATTATTTCTGTCGTGAGAATGAGATAGTGGCAGAAAGTTATAAAATTAGTTTTTATATGGAATTCATGAGGCTTTATCACACCAATTTATCACTATGACTTTTACATATCTTTTTTATGGGCAATTTAATAACTAGAAGGTCTGCTGGTGGTGTAGTAGTTAACAAGTTTGGCTGCTAACCAAACAGTGGGTGGTTCAAACCCACTAGCAGCTCTGTGGCAGAATATTGAGGCAGTTTGCTTCTGTAAAGATTTACAGCCTTGGAAACCCTGTCTTACAGGGCCACTATGAGTCAGAATCAACTTGATGGCAGTGTTTTTGGTTTGGCTTGGTTTTTAGATAATTGAAAAGTGAACTGAACTTGTCAGAATGGAAGAAATGAACCTAACTATGTTGTAAACAAGTTATGGAAATAAGATTGACAGATAAAATACAGGGTGCTCATTTCAAATTGAATTTTAGATAGACAATTATTTTAGTATAAGCATGTCCCAAATATTTGCATTTTTTAGTTTATTTAGCACTGGATACTTCAGTATAATTTAGTATGACATATTATTTAGTATCACTTAGTTGCATATTTTAGTATTTTTAAGTATGTCCCCAAAATTGCATGGACCATACTTAAAGATTAAAAAAAAAAAAATTGTCAATCTGAAATTCAATGAACCCTGGTAACACAGTGGTTAAGTACTTGGCTGCTAACTGAAAGGTCAGTACTTTGGGAGAAAAATGGGGCAGTCTGTTTCCATGAAGATTACAGTCTTGGAAGCATTATAGGGAAATTCTACCCTGTCCTATAGGGTCGCTATGAGTCAAAATCAAATCGACAACAATGGGTTTGGTATTACAATCTGAAATTCAAATTTAAGTGATGTTTCTGCATTTTTATTTGCTAAATCTGACACCCATAAATAGAAGAGAAGAATTCATGAGAAATCAGGAAGGTTTGGAGGAGAATATATTTTCCAAAGAATTGGGAAATTTCATTCTGGTCTCAGTATTGTCTCTAATCAGCTGTTTGGTTTTGGGCATGGCAATTAGTCACTTTGAATCTCAGTTTTTGAATCTATCAATCAAGTCTTTTTAAAGTGAAAAGCTTTCATTTTATCATGTATATATATTCAGAAACTAAGCTTTACTGCTATATAAGTCCTTTCAGTCTAGATTGTCAAACTAAACACCACCTACTACTAATTGAGTACTTAGCAAGGAACTCTACAAAATAATGTATTTATATGACATTTTTCCACTTAATCCCTATTAAAAAAAAAATACAAACTCACTGCTGTTGAGTAGGTTCTGACTCATAGCGACCCCTCCTTGGGTTTCTGAGGCGATATCACTATGGAAGTATATTTCCCAAACTTCCTCCGGGGAGTGGCTGGTGTGTTTGAACCACTGAAGTAACTGGTTAGCAGTCAAATGCCTTAGGCACTATGCCACCAGAGCTCCCCTTAATCTCTATACAACACTATAAAATCAGTAGAATTATCTCCCATTTCATGGATAAGAAATCTCAGCTTCAGAATTTAAATAACTTATTTGCATTCAGAACACAGAGCTACTAAGTGGCAGAGCCAATATTTGAACCCAGGTCTTTATGACACCAAAGCTCATGCTCTGAATCACTGCACTAAATCCTTTCCATTAGTTCTTAAACTGGATTAAGTAGCTATTCAACCTTTTCCTTTGCTTTAATTTTATTGTACAGTTAAGTAACTCTGGATGAATTTGTTTGTATGTAAAGAAAACAAATAGTAGGCACTGATTTTCACACTGATTCTATATGAACAGAGACTATAGCTTAGCTGCAATTCTGCTAACTTAACTCGTGAAGTATGACAGTAATTCACTGACTGCAACTATTAATGGGTTTACCATGAATTGTTGTTGTTGTTATTTGCCATCAAGTTGGACCTTCTGGTTAGTAGTCAAGTGCCTTAGGTACTATGCCACCAGAGCTCTTTATCATGGATTAAGGTGATTATATTTCCTAATAAACACTACACATTTTCCATCCTCCAGTCACATTGCAGAGCAGTGGGTATGACAGAATGTGATCTATCGCTATTGAATCTATGATATTTCTACTGATGCTTTGCCAGATGCCTGAAACAAGTTTAGCCTCTGGCAACTGGTTGCTAATTTTCTTTTGAAGAGAGGACCCTAAAGAAATCAAACTACTGAGAGAAAGAATACTGTCATACTTCAGGCAGAAGGCTTACTGGCAGACTGTGGTGTGTCTATGGGCACAAATGAGAAGAGGTTGTCCTGATCCAAGAACTATATGCTGAGTCTTTTCTGATCGTGAATTTTAGCTTATTATTTCCCTAATAAACCCCATAATTGTGAGAGTTGTATGTAGGTTCTGTGTGGGCATCACAATAAATTATTAAACCCAGTAAAGAATAGAAAGTGAGGTGAGAGGGAGAATTGGTGCAGAATTTATTAAAAGACTGGAGGGTAAAGGCATATCTGAACTCCACCTCAATAGGAATCAGCCTTGGACTATTGAACTTGACCCTCTTCCTTCTTACAAAGTTAGAGGAAGTCAGGTGCCTCCACCAAAAACCATATTTGAAATAATAAAATTAATTAGGCATAGGAGGCCAAGTCACAAAAAATAAAATGCTTTCTTTATATCTTCTAAGCATACTAATACTTGTTGATTAATTGCTGTCCCTACAAGATGACATGAAAAATAGTAAGTTTTCCAAAAGTAGCATGTTCTCCTGAATCTTAAATACATTATGATGCCATAAAAATGTCAGACAGCTTTGCAGGTCTGTAAAGTTAAATATATGTGTGTGTGTGTGTGTGTGTGTGTGTGTGTATTCAACTTCAAAAGAATGTAATGGCCATTTCTTGAGTGAGAAGAATATGAACAGACATGTAGCAAATGCTATGAGAAGGAGAGTCACAATGTTTAGGTTGTATGTGATAAAATTCTGCTAAACAGGACTGAAGATATAGGGGATGAGAGAATGAGATTTCATCACGAGTGAGACAAACGAGAATAGCCTGCTGCTTCTTGAGAGCAGAAGAATGAGGGTTGAATTTACTCATTGCCACTGTGTGGTGCTAGGAAGCAAAGAAAATAATTGCCATGTTATCCAGCCTGGCACTTTGCATAAATCCATGGCAGAGATTTCGAATGCACTAAAAATAAAAGGAAACAGAAGTAGGACACAAATGAGTCAAGGCTAGCCACTCAGAAATAAATCTGTTGTTAAGAAAAGAGCAAACATGACAAGTCACAACTGTTGTTGTTGTTGTTATGTGCCATCAAGTCGGATGGACTCATAGTGACCCCTCCTTGCATTTCTGAGGCAGTATCACTGTGACAGCAGATTTCCCACCCTTCCTACCAAGGAGTGGCTGGTGGGTTTGAACCAGCAGCCTTCTGGTTAGCATTCCAATGCCTTAGCCACTATGCTACCAGAGCTCTCTCAAGTCAACACTTATTGTTGTTTGTTGTTATATGCCGTCAAGTAGGACCCGACTCATAGTGACCCCTCCTTGGGTTTCTGAGGTAGTATCACTACAGAAGTAGATTGTCCAACCTTCCTTCCGTGGAGTGGCTGGTGGGTTTGAACCACCAGCCTTCTGGTTAGCAGTCAAGTGCCTTAGGCACTATGCTACCATGCTTCAACTTCAAAAGAATGTAATGGCCATTTCTTGAGTGAGAAGAATATGAACAGACATGTAGCAAATGCGGTGAGAAGGAGAGTCACAATATTTGGGTTGTATCTGATAAAATTCTGCTAAACATGACTGAAGATATAAGGGATGAGAGAATGAGACTTGGATACCAGCTTCATTGAAATGAGTAAGTACTATTTCAGCATCATGGAAAACTCCACGTTCAGTATAGCAGTTTGGGGGCTCCTTGGGAACTTCCCTCCTCAATGACCCTCAATCCTATAATGAGTAGAAGTAGAGCTGTGATTAACCAGTCATTATCTGTCACCCTGACTGTATCAACAGGCTCCTAAATTTTGTACAAGAAGCTACTAATGTGTACATTAAATGAGTGGTTTCATTAAATAAAACAAAAGCCATGTAAAGCTACATGTTATTTCCCTTCAGGCCCAAAGATCTAGAATTATAATTATGCTGATGGGAACATATTCCGTGATCTAAGTCATCTATTTTACCTGTATTGTGTAACTTAGAGGAAACCCTGTTAGTGCAGTGGTTAAAGTGTTTGGCTGCTAACCAAAAGGTTGGTTGTTCAAATCCACCAACTCTTCCAGAAGAGAAAGACATGGCAGTCTATTTCCATAAAGATTTATGGCCTTGGAATCTATGGGACAGTTCTGCTCTGTCCCATAGGGTCCTTATGTGTTGGATTCCACTTAAGGGGAGTGAGCATTCTATTTTCAGAAATCATGTTTAATAGTCTTTAACTATATTTGAGTAAGGAGACCTGGTGGCACAGTAGTTAAAGCACTCAGCTTCTAATTGTAAGGTGAGTGGTTCAGACCCACCAGCCTCTCTGCAGAAGATGTAGCAGTCTGCTTCTGTATAGATTAGTCTTAGAAACCCTGCAGGGCAGTTCTACTCTATCCTACACTTTTGCTTTGAATAGAAATTGACTCAATAGCAGGGGGTTTGATTTGGTAGGACTTAGCATTGACCAAAAACAAAACAATAAGCAAAAACTAACAAACAAAACACTTCAATTTCAGTTTAATATCTGAGCAAGATTTTGTGATCCCAGAATTGAACTATTTTCTTCCTTAAAGCTATAAAAGAGGTAAAGACTTCTTAATTACATGAGGATAGTTTAATTCTGGAATCATAAAACCTACAGGCTATGCTTAATTCATAGTCATTTAAATTCAGGTTCATAATGAATGATTTCTTCATTTGAGTTCCATGTAAAAAATGACCTGTTGTTGTTGTTGTTTGCCGTCGAGTCGGCCCCGACTATTTACTTTTATTTAGGCAAACAAGGACCAGGTCTTCAAGGTTTGGGATTGTCCTGCTTCAGAATTTAAACATATTCCTGAACCCAATGGAAATACATTGAAAACTGGGAAACAGAGGGATAATGCAATCATCAGAATGCTAAAATGACTACTATTTTGTTATTTTTTTTTTCATAATTACCTCTAAAAATCATTGGACTATAGTTGCAGAGAACAGAAACTAGTCAGTTTATACAAGAATTTATTAAAGAAAATTAAGTGTCTTACCGTATTTTAGGGAGCAAGGAAGAAACAAACTTAAGGCTGAACTTCCAGAAAGAACTTCCACAGTGAGGGGTCCACATGGTGTGTCAGGAAACTGCTGCTGCTTCTGCTGCTGCTGCTTGCAATTCCATTACCTGCAACAGCAAAACAAATGCTCTGAAATCTGCCTCTACCCCGCCTAATTCAAGAAAGCAAGCAACAAGGAAACTTGGGGAATATATCATTTACTTTTTTAATCTTTGAATAGTAAAAGTGAGTAGAAATACACGTTGAACAATTAATCCACAATATTTGCCATAAATACCAATATTTTTACAAAATACTCTTGTGCCTTAGCAAGTTAATAAATGTCTATTCGAGACTAGATGCTAATTTTATCTGAAATATACAGGTGACATAGATTAAAAATGCTTTCTTTAGATACTTGAAGGTACCTACATTTTACCTAAGAACTTCACTTCAACTAACAATCAACTGTTATGGTCAATGCAAAACTTCCTGGGAATAAACAAAATTGTATAACATATCATTCCAGCCACTTCTTGGAAGGAAGGTTGGGCAATCTACTTCCATAGTGATACTGTCTCAGAAACCCAAGGAGGAGTCACTATGAGTCGGACCCAACACAATGGTATATAACAACAACAACAACATATCATTGTGTGTGTGTGTATAAATATATGTATCTATTTATGCTTATATATACACATAAACATGTATGTGTTTATATGCACACAGAAAAAGAAATAAATAATCCTTATAGCATGAGAGTTGATTGTTTCACTTCCCTATGCTTTCATAGAATAAACATAATAAAACACTGTGACATATTTGGAAGTATTCTTTCCAATAGGATTTGGTCTACATGATTAGGTGGAGATAAAAAAAGAACCCTACATAATATCAATTTAATTAAATTCAGTTTCTAGTTGTTTTAAACTAGAAAATTATCTGCTAAATGTTGTATATGTATTTCATAAAGTTATTTGAATTTTCTATGTAACTCTTGATAGATATATTACCAATCATGTAGGCAAGTGTACCTTAATTCACTCATAACTAAATCTTTATCATGTTTATTCTATTGAGGTTTAGATTTAGTTCTCTGTCAATAATACTGAAAACTTCGCCTTTTAATGGTATTTTTCTTGTTGCTATTATCTTCATTTCCATAGATTATTTTATGAGGTTTATAAACTCAAATCTCCTGGACTTTTGGTCTTTGTAGATTTAAGTTCTATTATTTTGAAAGGCAGCACTAGAGTTGCTCTTAAAAATGACTTGGCATTCATCAGACAGAAAAAGTGGAGTAACTAGTACCAGAAGGTGGGAAAATCATATCAGACAAAATGTGGTAGGCTGGAACTACCAGTACTTTATCATGTTGGGAGAATATGTATATGCTATGAGCTGAAATGTGGTGATGTATAATACTGGAAGGCAAACAAGGACCATATCTTCAACGTTTGGGATTGTCCTGCTTCAGAATTTAAACATATTCCTGAACCCAGTGGAAATACATTGAAAAGTAGCAAACAGAAGGATAATGCGATCATCAGAATGCTAAAATGACTAATATTTTGTTTTTAAAAGATTACTATTTTGGGCAGTACAGTGAAGCCTGTGAAAGCTGGAACTTGATAGGATTGGCTTGTTTTTTCCAGGTCTCTCAAGTTTTCCACCTTTGATAGTGCAGTCTTACTACTTTTCTATCTCTCATTTTAGTGGAAAAATATGTGTTTTCCTACTCTGGCAGGCTTCTGTCTTACACAGATTCTGACTTTCACAGCCTTTACTGTATTTAGTATGATTACAAAAGTGTCATAGATAAGGCAAGAAAAACAGCTAGTTGAATAGATGGAGAATTATGAAGATTAAAACTAGGGGAGTAACAATAAGATGGTGGATTATATAAAAATGCGAGATATATGAGAAGTAAAAGTGGCAGGATATATGAATAATTTTACGTGCAAGGCAAAGAAGTTTAAAATGAGTCACGTTTATACCTTGATTGAGTGATGTAATAAATTTGAAGTGTCAGATGAGGTAGATCATTCATCTGTTCACACAGATCATTGTCTCACTCTCCAAAAACTCAAAAACAAAACCCACCTTGCTAGTATTAATTTTTTGTTGTTGTTGCTGTTGTTAAAGTAGAGGATGGAAAGGGAACTACCCTAACCAATCTATATGACTCAGATGACTTAGGTGTCAGCTGGGTTCATATTGCCCAGAAATATCTGTTAGTCTGATTTCTCAGGGGCAAGGTGAGCAAGCTCCATTTTCACTGTTAATTGCATGGCAAACATTAGCAGGAATACAATTCCCAACTGGAAATGTATCCAGGTTTCGCCTTCCCACATCTCCATGATCCTTGCCCCCAGCCACTTTTGTGGCACTTCATCTCTCTGACCGTAACCACTCAGACCTCATCCCCTGCCACACTGCACCAGGTCAAAACACATAAGTTAGGAGGACTCTCTCCTTCATCATTAACTGCCCATGCAGCTTTTCTCTGTCACCTAGCCACCCGGAGTCAGGTCTTCATAAATCTATTGACTGTTGTGCTAGAGGAAAAAAGGCCCCAGATTCAAAAATATTCTATAGACACCCTTTAATTAAGCCTTAAACAGGACAAACATCAGAAGATCATGAGGTAGCAGGTCAATTCATCACCATTGTAGGTGGGTCTACAGAAGCAGAGAAAGATGGTGATTGGAATAGGACATAACTGCTTGTTAATAGGATCTCTGGTAGCATAGTGCCTAAGGCACTTGACTGCTAACCAGAAGGCTGGTGGTTCAAACCCACCAGCCACTCCCTAGAAGGAAGGTTGGGCAATCCTACTTCCGTAGTGATACTGCCTCAGAAACCCAAGGAGGGGTCGCTATGAGTCGGGGCCAAATCGACGGCAAATAACAACAACAACAACAGCTTATTAAAAGAAAGGTTACAGGATTCATTCTGGGGCTTTGATTATGTGGTTAGTGGTTGGGGTATGACTCATGATTATGTGAACCTAAATAGCAGTCATGAAGACTTCAACATTTAATCCCCAGGAAAATTCCCTAGTTTTTTGTGTGAGCACATTTCTGCATACTTGTTAATCAACTTTCAATAACATTCTTCCTAGGGGCAAACTACCCATCCCTGGGCTTGCCCCAGACTTGTTTAAGCATAACCTTATTGTTGGTTTTATGGCCAGCAAGCACTGGGGAACTGACATAAGGAACTCAAATTGCATCTGAACTCAAAATGGAGTTAGGGCTCCTGTTGTAGACAGTGGTTTTAAACTACAAGCTCCTAAATGACAAGGAATTTGTTTTGTCCTTGTTCACTACTCTAACCCCAGAATGCAGAATTTTACTTTATATATGTTGTTGTTGTTACATGCCTTCAAGTCAGACCCGACTTATAGCGACCCCTCCTTGGGTTTCCGAGGCAGTGTCACTATGGAAGTAGATTGCCCAACCTTCCTTCCAAGGAGTGGCTGGTGGGTTTGAACCACCAGCCTTCTGGTTAGCAGTCAAGTGCCTTAGGCACTACGCTACCAGAGCTCCTACTTTATATATGGCAGGTATTTAATATATTTTGTATACTTAAACATGTTTTACTTAAAAATCTACTTAGCAGAACTTCCTGCAAGATGACAGAACAGGCAGACAAGCTACACAGACCCTCTGCAACAAGGAAATAAAAAAACAATTGAAACAGGTGCAGGAGATAATCTTGAAACTCTGAGCTTTGGAAGGAAAGCTAAAGAAGTGGATTAAATACCAACTACTAGAAGAACCTGAAAGAAAACAGTGAATGAGATAAACAGAAGTGCAGACTGTCAGCTGTCCTGAAGGCACAGCCAATTTGAATATCTACAAGCCACTTCTGACCTGGGCAGCAACTTAATAATCTATTCTGCTTTCCAGGGACTGCATGGGCAACCACATGGGAGGCTGACAAGAAGAAAGAAAACAGCAAAAAAGGAGACAAAGGAAGCTATGAACTGTTGTGAGAGCACAGTTCTTTTGAATATTTGCAAGTGGTGTGGTCATTTTGACTAATTGCAAGCACTGCTTTGATGTGGGCAGCAACCTAAGAATAGCCTCCCCTTTCCAAAAACAGCATGAACAACTGCATTGGAGGCTGATGACTAGAAAGGTGCAATATTCCCCTTGTTCCCCCTGTACCCCACAGCCTCCTGGTGAACGGAGGTGTGGCCATCCCCACCTCCATTTAACTTCTGGATAGGCAGAAATTCCAACCCAGTCTGGGTGCCCTGAAACCAACTGCCTTCTGGGCAGGCAGATAGTGGTCCCAGTACTCGATACCCTGTTCCCAGGCATCTTTTGGATGAGTAGAAATTTTTCTGAGGCCAGATACCCTATATCCAGCCAGTTTTTGGGATAGCAGGAACTTTTTTTTCTGGGAATGAGACCCTGCTCCCAGTTATATTTTGAGACAGCAGGAATTTTGTCTTAGTCTACAAGCCCCGCCAACTGCTGTTTTTTGAGCTGGCTGGAACTCCCTCTGGAACCAGGTGCCTTCCTCCTGATCACCTTTTGGACTGGCAGAAACTTATTTCTTTCTTTCTTTTTTGTTTATGTGTATTGTGGTGAAAACATGCACAACAAGATACACACCAACATAACTTCCACATTTACAGCTCAGGGACATTGATGACAATTTTCATGTTGTGCCACGATTATTGCTATCCTTTTCCAAAATATTCTACCACCAATAGCATAAACTCAAGGCCTCACAAACAAAACTTCCACATTCCCCCTTCCTCCTACCCCTGGTAACCGATAATAATCTTTGGTTTCTGTTCCCCCCCCCCAACCTATCTAGCAATTTCCCCTCCCCTCCCTAGTAACCAACAAGGAAAGTGTCTTTCTATATATAAAACATTCCTTGATTTTTCACACTTACAAACTAATACAATTTTTGTCCTTCTGAGATTGACTTATTTCACTCTGCATAATGTCCTCCAAGTTCATCCATGTTATGTAGTGTTATGCAGATTCTACATTATTCTTTAGGGTTGCATAGTATTCTACTGCGTGTATGTACCACACAGATCGTTTATCCATTCCTAGGTTTTTGGGGCACTTAGGTTGTTTCCATCTCTTTGCTATTGTGAATAGTGCTGTGAAGAGCATGAGTGTGCATATATCTATTTGTGTGCTGCCTCTCACTTCCTTAGGCTATATAACTAGTAATGGGATTGCTGGATCAAATGGTATTTTTACTTCCAACTTTTTAAGGAATCATCATACCAATTTCCACAGTGTTTGTATCTTTTTACAGTCCAACCAGTAGTATATGACTGTCCCAATCTCTCCACATCTTTGCCAGCATTTGTTATTTTCTGTCTCGTTGAACTTTGCTATTAATGCTGGGGTGAGATGGTATCACATGGTAGTTTTGATTTTCATTTCTTTAATATTTAATGATCACCAACACTTCTTCATCTGTTTGTTGGCTGCCTGAATATCTTCTTTAGTGAAGTGTCTGCTCATGTCCTCTGCCCATTTTTTACTTTTTAATTTTTAATATTGCTGAATATATTTTCCCATAGGTTCTTTTTACTCTTTTGGAGAAGTCTTTTGATGTATATAAGAATTTAATTTTTAGAAGATCCCCATCATCTAGTTTATCTTCTGCTATTTGTGCATCTTGGGTTATGCTTAACAGTCTATTTATGCCAAGTTTGTCCCTATTTTTAATTTGATTAATTTTATAGTTTTAGAATTAACATATAAGTCTTTGATTCCTCTGGAGTTAGTTTTTGTGTTTGGTTTGAGGAATGAATTTTCTTTGCTAAAGTGTCTGTTCATGTCTTCTGCCCATTTTTTAATTGGATTGTTTCTCTTTTTGATGTTGAGGTTTCAGAGTTGTATATAAATTATAGAGATAAATCCTTTGTCAGATATGTCATTGTCAAATATTTTTTTCCCACTCCGTATGTTCTCTTTTTACTGTTTTAGAGAAGTCTTTTGATGCACATAAGAATTTATTTTTTAGAAGATATCAGATATCTAGTTTATCTTCTGTTGTTTGTGCATCTTGGGTTATGCTTGATAGTCTATTTATGCCATAAATTAGGGTCTGTTTTTTTGCCCCTAGTTTTTCTTTGATGACCTTTATAGTACTAAGTATTACATTTAAGATTTTGATACTTTTGGGGTCAGTTTTTGTGCATGATGTAAGGTATGGACCTTGTTTCATTATTCTGCTAATGGCTATCCAGTTTTGCTAGCACTAATTGTGAAAGAGACTATATCTACCCCATTTAATGGATTTTAGTCTTTTGTCAAAATCAGCCGAGGATAGGTGGATGGATCTATTTGTGGGTTCTCAATTCTGTTCTACTGGACTATGTCTGTCATTGTATAAATATCAGGCTGTTTTGACTACAGTGGTAGTACAATAGTTTCTGAGATCTGGGAGCATGAGACCTCCTACTGTGTTCTTCTTCTTCAATGGTACTTTGCTTATTTGAGGTCTCTTTCCTTTCCATATATAATTAGTGATTGTGTTTTCCATATCCTTAAAGAATGTTGATGGGATCTGGATTAGGATTGCATTGAATGTATGGATTGTTTTAGGCAGAATTGACATTTTCACAATGTTCAGTCTTCCTATCCATGAGCATGGTATGTTCTTCCATTATATAGCTCTCTTAATAGTATCTTAAAGTAGTGTTTTGTATTTTTCTTTGCACAGTCTTTTGTGTCCCTGGTAAGATTTATTCACAAGCTCTGGTAGTGTGGTGCCTAAGGCACTTGACTGCTAACCAGAAGCTGGTGGTTCAAACCCACCAGCCACTCCTCGAAAGGAAGGTTGGGCAATCTACTTCCATAGGAATACTGCCTCAGAAATCCAAGGAGGGGTCACTATGAGTTGGGTCTGACTCAATGGCAAATAAAAACAACAACAATTGTAAATGATATTCATTTCCTTATCCTTTTCAGAGAACTCTTTGCTGGTATACAGGAATCCAACTGATTTTTGTACATCTATCTTGTGTCTTGCCCCTATGCTAAATCTTTGAATAAGTGCCAGTAGTTTTCTTACAGAGACTCTTGTTTTTTGTTTCTTGTTTTTTTTTTTTTTTGTTTTTTTTTTTTATGTATAGGATCCTATCATCAGCAATTAGGTATAGTTTCTCTTCTTCCTTACCAATTTGGATGCTTTCATTTCCATTTCTTGCCTTATTTCCCTGGCTAGGACTTCCAATATAATATTGAATAGAAGTGAAGATAAAGGGCATCCTTGTCTGGTTCCTGTTCAAAAGGGGAATGGTTTCAGTCTCTCTCCATTGAGAATAATGTTGGCTGTTTGTTTTTCATATATGCCCTTTATTATGTTGAGGAATTTCCCTTCCATTCCTAATTTTCTCAGAGTTTTTATCAGGAATGGGTTTTGGATTTTATCAAATGCCTTTTCTGCATCAAATGATAGGCTATGTGGTTCTTTTCCTTTATTTTGCTTATATGATGGATTATGTTGACTTTTTTTTATAATGTTGAACCATCCTTGCATAGCTGGTGCTATGACAGCCTGGGACTTCTGATAAGATCGTGGAATATAGGCAGACAATCTGCACAGACCCTCTTCAACAAAGAAAAGAGAGATCAATTGACATAGATATAGAAGATATTCCTGGAGCCTTGAGCTTTGAAAGGAAGGATACAGGAGTGGATTAAACACCAACTAGTAGAAGAACCTGAATGAAAACAGTAAATAAGGAGACAAACAGAGCTGTAGACTGTCAGCTATCCTGAGGGCATGGACAGCTTTAATACTTCCAAGTGGTGTTAAACCAAAACCAGACCAAACTCACTGCCATCAAGTCAGATCCAACTCATAATGAGCCCTCCTTGGGTTTCTAAGATGGTATCACTACGGAAGTAGATTGCCCAATCTTCCTTCGGAAGAGTGTCTGGTGGGTTTGAACTACCAGCCTTCTAGTTAGCAGTCAAATGTCTTAGGCACTATGTCATCAGAACTTTGAAAATGACCCTGTTCACCAAGAGCTGCATGGATGACTGCACTGATGGCTGATGACTAAAAAGGGAAACAGCAGAGAAGGAGACAAACAGAGCTATGGACTTCCAGCTATCTGGAGGATGCAGTCATTTTGAATGTTTTCAAAATAGTGCAGCTATTTTGGATATTTAAAGGGATAGTGTTCTTGTTCCACTTCCAGGAACCTAAGAATAAACTTTGCTTATCAAGGATGGCATGGACATACCAGAGCTTGACAACTGGAAATGTATGAAATTCCCCTTGCTACTCTTATACCACATACTCTCTTGGCGAACAGAAGTGCAGCCATCCCTCACCTCCACCCACCTTCTGGGCTGGCAGGAATTTGATATCAGTCCGTGCACTTTGATGGAGCCTGGGTGCCCTGCCCCATCTGCCCCAGATCTGCTTTTTATGTTTTTGTTTGATTTTAAATTGTTCTTTTTTTTCTTTCTTTTTTATTTTTATTATTTCTTTTTCTTTTCCCAAGTTCTAGTTTTTGGCTTTTTTTCCTCTTTCTTTTCTCTGGTTCCCACTTTTTTTGTCTTTCTTGTGCTTATTCCCATCCCTTGCTTTTCTTTTTTGGATTTTTCTCATTTATTTTTTTTCTTCATTATTCTCTTACTCTACCTCTATTCTCTTATTGCACCCTCCCAAGATATTGTATTTTTTTCTCTTTTTCTATTTATATTTCTTTTTCTCTTTTCAAAATATATCTTTAAATATTTCATCTCATTTATTGCCCTTACTTTTTTTTTTTCCTGTCCTCTTTGTGGTGATTGTTCCTGTGTGTTTATTTAGTGTGTGTGTTTTGTCCTCTTGTTTTTACTTTTTGGTGGTTTTTTGATTGTTGTTTTTGTCTAACGGAGTGGGAGACAGCAACCAGGCTTATACAATCCAACCATATCTACACCTAGGGCCACCTTTCACTTCTGCACCAACTGGCCAACAACATATGACAGCCAATATGAGCCTGATTCACCCTTAACTGTTCTTCACAAACAGCTAACAGAGATCTGTACATCCACTTTCATTATCTATCACACCCACCAGGAGAGGTGATGAGTACATAAGAGCTTCCAACTAGTGAATAGAGGAGCACAGTACCATCCTTACTCAGATATATGCAAACAAAACAAAACAAAACAAAAAATCTTGGGTGAATCACTCCAACATATGATGACCAATTAAATATAAATACAACAATGCCACAATGTCTTGGAGACAATAGACCATCACAGTCCACACAAAGAAGATAAAGCAATAGAAACAAGGGACAAGAATACAAATCCAGAACACATCCCTGAGAATGGAACTCCCTGATAAGGAATTCAAAGTAATTATATTTAGATATCATAAACAGACTGAGAGCCAGATCAAGGAAAACAATGACAGAATTAAGGAAAACAGAGACAAAACCTTAGAATGCTATAAGAATGTTCATATATATAATAGAGCTAAGGGAGCAAAGTTATATTAATTTCTTAGCCACAGCCAAACACTCTGAGGGAGTGAGTCACTGGGCCTACAGACCATGGTCACAGGGTACATCAAGCTCAACTGGCATAACATACTACACAATAACATTGTTCTATTTCCTGCTTTGATGAGTAGTGATTGGGGTCTTAAAAGCTTGCAAGAGGCTATCTAAGATGCAACAATTGGTCTCTCTTTGTCCAGAGAAAAGAACAATGAAGAAAACCAAAGACACAAGGAAATAATTAGTCCAAGAGACTAGTGGACTATGTGAACCTCAGCTTACATGACTTGAAGAACTAGATGGTGCCAGCTACCACTGTCAACCACTTGGAAAGGGACCAAAATAGGAGATCCTGGATAAATTAGGAGAAAAATATGGAACAAAATCTTAAAACAGAAAAATGTGGAACAAAATCTTAAAACAATTAGGCTTATTGGTCTGATAGAGAGTTGTGAAACCTCTGAGACTATGGCCCCTATTGACACTTTGGACCTGCAATTGAACTTACTCCCATAGCTTCCAGACAAACAATAGACAAGCATATAGTGTGAACTTTTACACCTGGCAAGCATACTCCTTAGAACAATCAACCATTGGAGATCATAAGGGCAGTATTTTAACAGGGAAATAGCTCAGAGGGCAAAAAGGTATAGGAAAGAAGAACATGGGGAAACGGTAACCAGAGGGAGGAAGTGGGAAGAGAGTTGTTACATGATGGAGATTGCAATCAATGTCATGAAACAAAATATGTATGAACTGATGATCTTACTTTGTAAACTTTCACCCAATTTGCAATAAAAAAACTACCTAGCAGCTGCTCCAGTGGATCTCTCCCTCTACTGTTATCTTACAACTATCTAAAGAAAATTTTCATCTTACATATGACTCAAATTTTGCAAATGTGTCTATGAATGAAATCTTTCAGTATATCTTGTCTGGTAAGCACCTCTTAATTGAAACACATTCTTGTTTGTTTCCTTCAGTTATTAGAATATGCAACATGGGGCCTTATACAGAAGAGTTTTATCAGTGTGTCCTCAAGACTTTCTTGTCTACTGGATTGTCATTCTCTGTTGCTCACATACCATCAGCTCTAAAACTTTTCTAGTCCATTTTAAAAACTTCAGTAAGTTTTCACATACATCTACAATTTATCCTTTCATGTGACCAGAACAATGTTAAATCAATCCATTTTCCTAAGTGGAATGAAGGTATAAATGCAATATTTACATAAAAAGAATGTTCGAATGCACAATTAGTGACCTTTTCTACCTCATGGCACAGGCTGTCATCTGCCATTTACCAGTCTACTCTCAAGATTAATGAACCAAGTTATTAGGCTTTGTATTAGTTGCTTAAGGCTACCATAACAAATTTCCACAAGTATAGTGGCTTAAAACAACAAAAATGTGTTCTGCAACAGTTCTAGAATCATAAAGCCTGAAATAAAGTTGTTCACAAGGCTATATTCTTTCAGAAGGCTTTAGGGGATGTTCTGGTTACCTAGTACTGCTCTGACAGGAAATACACTAGAAATGGGATGGTCTTAACAAAAAGGAGTTTATTCTCTTATAGTTCAGGAGGCTAGAAGTTCAAGTTCAAAGTGCCAGTCTCTAGGGGCTGAGTGAAAGCCCCATAGCCTTGGGCTTCAGCTCTGCCTCCAGCTACTGGCCCTCTGAAGCTAGCGGCTCTTCTTCACTCAGACAGCTGCTGGCTGCTGAGGCTGCCAAGCCCAAAGTTGACAAGTAAAAAGGCACAGTCCTGATATTTCCAAATCATATGGCAGGCCATTAATTCAAGTCCATCGTAAGTCCCAAGGTCTCCAGAGCATGGCAGGCTGCTGAACAACACAGCAACAAGCAGGGTTCAAGGTGCCATAAGCTAGAGACCGTTCCCAAAGCTGCTACTTATATATGGGAAGCAGACCACATATCCAAAGGCAGCTACTCAGCTGCCCATGGTAGATTCCACCATGGAGTTGATTACCAGTCTCATCATGGGACTCATACTACATCTAGCTGCCCAGCTACTCAACCAGACCCAGACAAGTTGACAAACAAACTGAACTACCACAATTCCACCCCTTGTCAACTTGGCATCTTTACAGATCTTCATTGGGTGTCATCTGTACAGATCTCTCTCACTGGGTGGCTCCAGTCCCCCAGTTCCTCTAAGCGGTGACCTCAGCCCCTTGGCCTAGCAGGCCTGTTCCACTCCCTCTTGGGCATGGCAGCCCCGCCCCCTCACTCTTGGGCAGCTGCTATGGGTTCATCTCACTGGCTCACATGAACTAGCAGATCTGCACTCCACAACCAATTTGGTGAAGGCCTGGCTCTTTGAAACCTAGGGGGCTGTGGTTGTTCCACCCCCAAAGGCCTAGTCCTACCCTTTCAGGCTGAGGCAGCTCTGCTTCCATTTCCTTGGTCTCTCTGCTTCTGCTGATTAATCTTCCTGCCCAAAAAGCACTTGGCTTCTTGCTCTGTGGGCCAGCCAACCTGCAACTCCATCTCATGCCGGTCATCTCTACCAATGAATGCCAGAAGGCAACCTACTTAGCCAGGAAGCTGTCTACCCAATGGCACTTGGCTTTCTCTTCCATGGGCTGGTAAGCCTGTTGCTATTTAATGCCAGTTTCTTGGCTCTGCTCCTGCCATCTCTCATGCCACATGCCAGGCTCTCTCTGACAGGGTCTCTGGTCAAGGACACACTCCACTCTTGTTTCCACATTTTTGGTATCTGTCAGAGTAGCACCCCACTCTCTTGGTATCATATTCTGTTCTGGTTACCTAGTGCTACTCTGACAAAAAATATACCACAAATGACCTTAACAAACAGGAGTTTATTCTCTTACAGTTCAGGAGGCTAGAAGGCCAAGTTCAAAGTGCCAGGCTCTAGGGGCTGGGTAAAAGCCCCTCACCTCAACCTTGGACTTCAGCTCTGCCTCCAGCTCCTGACCCACTGAAGCTAGAGGCTTTTCTTCATTCAGACAGCTGCTGGCTGCTGAGGCTGAGAAGCCTAAGGTTGGCAAGTAAAAAGGTACAATCCCCATATTACCAAATCACATAGCAGGCCATTAATTCAAGTCCGTTGTAAGTCCCAAGGTTGGCAGAGCATGGCAGGCTGCTGAACAATGACATGACTACATGCAGGGTTCAAGGTGCCATAAGCTGGAGACCGTTCCCAAGCTACTACTTATATACAAGAAGCAGACCACATCCCAAAACAGCTACTCAGCTGCTCACAGTAGATTCCACCATGGAGTTGATTACTAGTCTCATCATGGGGAACACTACATCTAGCTACCCAGCCACTCAACCAGGCCCACCCAAGTTGACACACAAATGAAACTACCACAGGGGACAATCTATCTCTTGTGACTTACAAAGTGTGATGGCTCTAACCGTTCCTTGAATTGTGGTTTCATCTCAGTCTCTATTGTCACATTGTCTCCTCTTCTTCTATCTATGTATCTGTAATCTTTGTGTCTCTTATAAAGACATTTTTCACTGTACTTGGGGCCCACTCAGGTAATCCAGGAAATTCTCCTTATGTTAAGGTCTTTAATTTAATTACACCAATCAATATTATTTTTCCAAATAAGGTAATAGCTTCAAGTTCCAGGGATAAGGATATGGACATATAATTAAAAAAAAAAAAAAAAAAAAAAAAAAAAACTGTCATTGAATTGATTACAACTCATAGTGACCCTATAGGACAAAGCAGAACTGCCCCATAGGATTTCTAAGGCTGTAACTCTTTATAGAAGCAGATTACCTCTCCTTTCTCCTGTGGAGTTGCTGGTGAGTCCACATGCTTAAGCTTTTGGTTAACAGCCCAGTGCTTTAACTACAGTACCACCAGACCTCCTCATACATTTAGCAAACATAAATTAGCTGACTATGGGTTTATTCCTCCTATTTGAATATATAGTTTAAAACCACAGAATTTTGCAAAAAATATGACCTATTAAATCATCTGTGGTTTGATGTCTGTGGTGGTTATGTTTGTGTGTCAACTTGGCTAGGTCTGGTTGAGTGGCTGGGCAGCTGGTGGTCATTATTCTCCATCATGAGACTGGCAATCAGCTCCATGGTAGGATCTACCACAAGCAGCTGAGTAGCTGTTTGGGTATGTAGTTTTCTTCCTATATAGAAGAAGCAGCTTTGAGAATGGTCTCTAGCTTATGACACCTTGAACCCTGCATGTAGTCATGCCATTGTTCAGCAGCCTGCCATGCTCTGGAGACCTTGGGACTTACGATGGACTTGAATTAATGGTCTGCCATGTGATGTGGTAATATTGGGACTGTGCCTTTTTACTTGTCAACCTTTGGCTTCTCAACCTCAGCAGCCAGCAACTGTCTTGAGTGAAGAAAAGCTGCTAGCTTCAGAAGGCCGGTAACTGGAGGCAGAGCTGAAGCCTAAGGCTGAGGGGCTTTCATTTAGCCCCTAGAGCCCCTAGAGCCCCTAGAGCCTGGCACTTTGAACCTGGACTTTAAGCCTCCAAACTGTAAGAGAATAAACTCCTGTTTGTTAGGACATCCCATTTGTGGTATATTCTTGATAGAGTGGCAGTAGGTTATCAGAACAATGTCTTTAGTAATTTTCAGAAATTTCCAACTATTTTAAAGCATTGCTTCTTCCTGATTCCATCCCTATTGGAATCCATTACATGTTATGTTAAATTTTGCTACTTTATCGTGTGCGTCTTTAACCATATATTTCTGATTTTCTGTCTTTTCACTCTCTCTGTTTTATTGTTGATATTTTTATTAGGAGCTCTGGTAGCATAGTGCCTGAGGCATTTGACTGCTTACCAGAAGGCTGGCAGCTCAAACCCAACAGCCACTCCTCAGAAGGAAGATTGGATGATCTACTTTTATAGTGATACTACCTCGGAAACCCAATGAGGGGTCACTGTGAGTCAGATCTACTCTGCGGAAGTGAGTTTTTTTAAATTTATCTTCTATTAACTAATTCTTTCTTCATCTGTGTCTAATCAAATACCAAATCCATCTATTAAGTTATTAATATCTGGTTTATCATTTGTGTATCCAAGAAATTGGATTTGTGGTTTATAGTTTCAGGTTCTCTGCTGAATATCTCAGTATTGTGTTTTATTCTTCAAATATAATAAACATATCTCATTAAGTAGATGACATCTTAGTTTTTATTCATGGGTATTACACCCTCATTATAGAGTAGAGGGTCAGCAAAAAAGAAAAAAAAAGGTGAGATCTCCTTCTTAGTGAGGTGGCGTGACACAACGGCTGCGGAGATGGGCTCAAGCACAGCAGGGATTGTGAAGATGGTGCAGGACCACACATTCTGTTGTATGTCGGGTTACAGTGAGTCAGAGCCTACTCACGTTATGACAACAATTATGACCTCATAAACCAGATTGACTTTTTCCATGTACCAAATACTGTATATTAAAAAATTACAAAGTAATTTTTATATTTAACCGATGGTGTTTTCCTTCAAAGAGAATTGATGCTTAATTAATAATACTCAAGGACTGTATCTAGGCACTATTAACATTTTGGGCTTGATAACTATTTTATGTATGAGGTTTTTCCTGTGTGTTATAGGATGTTTAGTAGCATCTTTAACTTTTCCTCACTAGACAGTAACACTATCCCCCCAAGATGTGACAACTAAAACTTTCTCCAAGCATTACCAAATATTCCCGGGTGAGGAAAAAGGAGAACTGCTCTCAGTTGAGAAACCTAGGTTAATCTAAGGGCATTGTAAATTCTAAACAACTTGCATGCAATCAAGATATTAAATTATTTTAAACTGTGTTGCAGTCCTTGACTGAGAGCTGGTCTATTTCCAGCTCGCTATTGTTTCATGGTCCCAGCCCAAAGGCAGGAGTTTTTATCAGGGTACTTCTTTCTGAGCAAATTCTGAAATGCAATCTTCTGTTGCTACCCTCATCAGTCTTTTGAAAGCTCTGCTAGCTTCTTAGCTTTTTAGGTTTCTTAGGCCTGCTTTCTGAATAGGTAAATTCCTCTATGAATAAAAGGCTCATAAGCACCTGGTTCACCTCTCCAGACTCCCTGTCTCTCCTGCATCTTAACACTGCATTTTTCCACTGCTTTGGTAGATTCCTGATGCCTTCAAATAGAAATGTTTACATAAATACGTATATACACAAAAATGTCGAAATTTGTTGGTTATTGTTAGAGGGAAGGTGGTCTGAGCAACTTGTCTACAATTGCTAAAAGACAAACATCCTCACGCTAATATATAAATTATAATAAATACTTCTAAGACAATAATATAAAATAACATATTTGTAGATACTTCCTTTTCCCTACAAAAACTTGCGGGACACAGTTGTATGAACTAATACAAATATTTAGGTGTAGTCATTTCTGCAAGAGAATATGGAAATGATTAACTGTCACAATAAGCAAAGTCTTCATTATATAAAATATAACAATTTTATATAAAAACAGGTGAGAATGTTTACAATTGGAAAGGCATAAATCACGAAGAAACATTCAGGTTACAAATTAGAAGCTGTCTACTAAGCCATGCTTTAATTTGGCTTATTCTGAAACTAGCTTAGATTTCTTTTAATTTTCATTACCACTAAAACTCTAAATTATGATTTCTTAGTCTAGGGAGAATGCAGTCTCTTTCTCAGTCAGCATTGCTTTTAGTAGTTAGCCAACTTATTCAAATAGAGCCTTAATTTAGGAAGAAGACTGCAAATTGAAAGAAAACATGTAAAGGCAGCTTGCTTCTTACAAAAGATTGAGACATTAAAAATATCCTTTAAGCATTTTATTATTCTTTAAAAAGTTTAAACAAATGTATAAATTAACATGCTGTTGTCGTTAGGTGTTGTCGAGTTGCCTCTGACTAATAGTGACCTATGTACAACAGAACGAAACACTGCGTAGCCCTGTGCCAGCCTCAGAATCCTTGCTCTACCTGAGCCCATCATGCAGCCACCACATCAATCCGTTTTATTGAGGGCTTTCCTCTTTTTCATTGACCTTCACTTTGCCAAGCATGATATCCTTCTCCAGGGAATGGTCCTTTCTGACAACATAACCAAAGTAGGTGAGATGAAGTCTGGCCATTCTCACTTCCAAAGAGCATTCTGACTGCACTTCCTCCAGGACAGACTTGTTCATTCTTTTGGCAGTCCATGGTACATTCACTATTCTTTGCCAACACCACAACTCAAAAGCATTAACTCTTCTTTGGTCTTCCTTGTTAATTGTCCAGTCCTCACATGCATATGAGGTAATTGAAAACACCATGGCTTGTGTTAGGCACACCTTAGTATTCAAAGAGATATCTGCTCTTCATCACTTTAGATGTCTTTTGCAGCAGATTTTGCTCAGTGCAATATGTTGTCTGATATCCTGACTGCTGCTTCCATTGGTGTTGATTGTAGAACCGAATAATTGGAAGTCTTTGACAACTTCAATCTCTTCTCCATTTATTGTGATGCTGCATATTGGTCCAATTGTGAGGATTTTCATTTTCTTTATATTGAAGTGTAATCCATACTATAGACTTCAGTCTTTAATCTTCATCAGTAAGCATTTCAAGTCATCTTCACTTTCAGCAAGCAAAGTTGTCTTGTCTGCATATCACAAGTTGTTAATGATTCTTCCTCCAATCCTGATGCCATTCTTCTTCATATAGTCTGGCTTCTGTTATAATTTGTTCAGCATACAGACTGAATAAGTATGGCGAAACGACACAACCCTGACACACTCTCTTATTGATTTTAAACCATGTAGTATCCCTTGTTCTATTCAAACAACAGCCTCCTGGTCTATGTACAGTTTCTTCATGAGCATACTTAAGTGTTCTTAAATTCCAAATTTCTCAATGTATCCATAATTTGTTATGATCCACACAATCGAATGCTTTTACATAGTCAATAAAATGCAAGTAAGCATCTTTCTGGTATTGCTTTCAGCCAAGATCCATCTGACATCAGCAATGATATCCCTCATTCTATGTCCTCTTCTCAATCCAGTTTGCATTTCTGAAAGTTTTGTCAATATACTGCTGCAACTATTTTTGAATTTTCTTAGCAAGATTTTACTTGTGTGTGATATTAATGACAGTGTTTGACAATTTGCATATTCTATGGTATCACTTTAATTTAGAATGGGTACAAATACGGATCTCTTCCAGTCAATTGGCAAGCTGTCTTCCAAATTTCTTGGCACAGATAAGTGAATGCCTCCAGCACAGCATCCATTTGTTGAAACATCTCATGCTACTCTGTCAATTCCTGTCCCCTTGTTCTTCTCCAATTCCTTCACTGCAGTTTTGATTTCTTCCTTCAGTACCATCGGTTTGTGATCATATGCCATTTCCTGAAATGGATGAACATCCACCGATTCTTTTTTGTACAGAGACTCTGTGTATCCCTTCCATCTTCTGTTGTTGTTTCTTGCATCATTCAATACATTGCCCATAGAATCTTTTAACATTGCAAGTCAAGGCTTGAATTTTTCTTCAGTTTTTTCAGCTTGAGAAATGCCGAGTGTGTTCTTTGTTTTGGTATTCTAACTCTAGGTCTTGGCATATTTCATTATAATAATTGACTTGGTCTTCTTGAGCTTCTCTTTGAAATCTTCTGTTCAGCTCTTTCATCCTGTCATTTCTTCTATTTACTTTAGCTATTCTCTGTTCAAGGTCAAGCTTCAGAGTCTCTTCTGACATCCGTTCTGGTCTTTTCTTCCTTTCCGGTCTTTTTAATGACCTTTGGATTTCTTCATGGATGATGTTCTTGATGTCATCTCACAGTTCCTCTGGTTTTCGATCATTGGTGTCCAATGCATCGAATCTATTCTTTAGAAGATCTCTAAATTCAGGACAGATATAATCAAGGTCATATTTTGGCTTTCTTGGACTTACTTTAACTGTCTTCAACTTCAACTGGAACATGCATATGAGCAGTTGATGGTCTGTTCTGGTCAGCTCCTGGCATTGTTTTAGTTGAAGATATTGAGTTTCTCCATCTCCTCTTTGTACAGATGTAGTTGACCTTATTCTTGTGTATTCCTTCTGGTGAGGTCCATGTGTACAGCTGTCAGATATGTGTTGAAAAAAAGGTGCTTGCTATGAATAAGTTGATGGTCTTTCAAAATTCTAACATGTGATCTCCAGCATTATTTCTATCACCAAGTCCATATTTTCCAACTACCAGTGATTCTTCTTTGTTTCCAAATTTTGCATTCCAATCACCAGTGATAATCAACACATCTTGATTGCACATTTCATCAATTTCAGACTGCAAAAGTTGGTAAAAATTTTCAGTTTCCTCATCTTTGGCTTTGGTGGTTGGTACATAAATTTGACTAATAATAATATTAACTGGTCTTCCTTGTAGGCATATGGATATTATCCTATCACTGACAGCACTATAGGAGCTCTGGTAGTGTAGTGCCTAAGGCATTTGACTGCTAACCAGAAGGCTGAGGGTTCCAACCCACCAGCCCTTCCTTGGAAGGAAGATTGGGCAATCTACTTCTGTAGTGATACTGCCTTGGAAACCCAAGGAGCGGTCGCTATGAGTCAGATCTGACTTGATGGCAGTGAATTTGTTTTTTTTTTGTTTGTTTGTTTTTTGACAGCATACTTCAGGGTAGATCTTGAAATATTCTTTATGATGATGAATGACACACCATTCTTTTTCAATTTATCATTCCCAGCATGGTAGATCATATGGTTGTTTGATTCAAAATGGCTAAAACCAATCCATTTCAGCTCACTAATGCCTAGAATATTGATCTTTATGAATTCCGTTTCATTTTTGACAGCTTCCAATTTTCCTAGAGTCATACTTCGTACATTCTATACTCTGATTATAAATGGACATTTGCAGCTCTTTCTTCTCGAGTCATGGCACATCAGCAAATGGAGGTCCTGACAGTGCATCCATGTCATTAAGGTTATCTCTACTCTGAGGAATCGCTCTTCCCCAATCATATTTTGAGTGCCTCTGACCTGATGGGCTGATCTTCTAGCACTATATCAGACAATGTTTCAGGGCTAGTCATAAAGATTTCCATTAATATATCAGACAGTGTTTCACTGCTATTCATAATGTTTCCCCTGGGCAATTCTTTGAGAAGTGTATGGCCCCTTCCTTGTTCTGAATCTGTCTTAGTCTGGAAGCTCTGCTAAGACCTGTCCACTGTGGGTGACCCTACTGGTATTTGAAATACTGGTGGCATAAACTCCAGCCTCACAGCAACACAAAAAAACACCACAGTACGACAAACTGTGGTGGATAAATGAACATAATCCTCATTATAATTGTATTATTTCATTTTAACTTAGAAATTCCCAGTCTGATGTTCCCCTTTTTCTTCCAAAAGCACCTCAAAGGAGACATCACTCTTGATTTCTCAATGAAAGAGATATAGATAATTTTGATCACATGTGAATAAGGATAGCATCACCTACAACTAAGGCATCTGAAAAATCTCTGGCTCCATGTTTTTTCATCTTAAAAAAAAATAGATGAAGCTTAATGATTACAAAAATTAATTAAAATGTAAGATTCTTATATAATTTTTTTTTTTAAAAATTCACCTACTGACCTTAGAGAAATGAAGATAACTAATAAACTGAATTATATTTGCTGTTCTAAAGGACACTATTAATAATACATTATTAAAGATCTAATTTAAGTATGGTATGTGTGCAGATAATGACTGAAAATCATTGAACTATTAATATAAAGATGTATAATGCAACACTTTGCACATAATATTATTTAATCCTTTTAATATTATTAGTAGATAGAAATGTAATATTTATACATGTACAAGCAACTTTTGAAATGTCAGCTTCTGTGCATGTAGATAGATCGTTTGAAAATATAATTTGAACCATGTTTGTTTTATTGTTACATAAATGCTTTAGTTCTAGAAAATGTAAGAAAAATCCCTAACTATAAATATCATTGACTTCTATCATGTGCCACTTTTGAGATAGATAGATAGATAGATAGAGTTATAGATATGTAAATGAGAAAACTAAGGTCTTGGAAATTGAGAAAAATCTTTAAGACCACACAACTCTTAAGTTGTAGAGGATTTGTTTGGCATGTGACTATTCACCTCATGCTATGGTACACTGCTTTTTACTTAATTTCAAGATGATAGATACTTGACATATATATTTGTGGCTGTGTGTATTTTCCTAAAAATAAAAAATAAGAAAACCCAGTGATAAATAAATAAAAATAATAACCTACTGTATTATACCTATAAAGTTTCATTTTATTTCAAGCCAACACTACAAATGAAGATGAAATCAATAAAAATTTAGTGCCTATTTTGAGTATGGGAGCTCTGGTGAAATAGTGCCTAAGGCATTTGATTGTTAACCAGAAGTCTGGGGGTTCAAACCCACCAGCCACTTCTCAGAAGGAAGATTGGGCAATCTACTTCCATAGTGATACCACCTGGGAAACCGAAGGAGGGGTTGCTATGAGTCAGGTTCAACTTGACAGCATGAATTTGGTTTTTGGTTTATTCTAAATAAGAAGCAAGTATGAATAATGGCATGAGTGTTCAATCTGCTATAATAAACCAACTTAATGCCTGTGATACTAGACACATAGGTAACTTGGTCCACTGCATGGACTTTGTGATTACTTGCAAAATCTTTACATTAGATCTAAAGATCGTACTTTACTCTGATTTAGAGTCCTACATCATGGTTGGCATATAAACACATTTCCATAACACACTTTTCTGTTCTTGCTTCAAGAATGCTCTGAACTGACTTTGAACATAGTAACATTAATAAATTTCTGGTTGTTTGATTTGTATCTTAAACCTCTAACCAAGAAGAAGCAGATGTCACCATTTATTTGTAGTATGAATGCCAGAAAATTTAAGGCCAAAAATGCTTTTTGAGAAAAGTAGGTTACAAAAAAAAAAAAAAAAAAAAGATGATATTTAAAAATTATCTGTCCTGAACCAAGTTTTAAAGAGAAATAATTCACCTAAAGCAGGAAATTGAATTAAAATATCACTATGCAAAGAAAATAGATTATTCAGTAGAAATGTTTCAGAAGCAAAATATTCCAAATCTTATAATTTGGAAATATATTTTTCAAGTGAGAATATTAAAATTATTTTCAATTCCTTCCAAAGAAATATGTTGTCACAGCAAATTGTATGGATAGACATTGGCCCTCTTATCAACTCCTACCATATTTTCTAGGTTCATATGTTTATGAATAAAATCAAGCTAAACTGAACATCAAGGGTGCCCTTAATAGAAAACCTCTGAATAGGACAGCATGGAAGCTGTAACTGAAAATAAAAATTGTTCCTGTTTTGCTTTCCAGCAGGGTTTCTTGGCCTCATCATTACTGATATTTCGGACCTCTCTTAGTTTCCTAAAGGAGCTTTAGTGGCTTAATGAATAAAGCATTTGGCTGCTAACCAGAAGGTCAGTAGTTCAAATCCATCAGCTGCTCCATGGGAAGGAGATGGGGCAATCTATTCCATAAAGATTTACAGCCTTGGAAACCCAGTGGTGGTCACTGTGAGTTGGAATTGACTCAATGGCAGTGGTTTTGGTTTGGTTTGGTTTGGGTTTTAGTTTCTTAGGGTGTCATTTTGGTGCAGTGGTTAAGAACTCAGCTGCAAACCAAAAGAGCAGAGGTTAAAATCCACTAGCTTCTTTGTGGGAGAAAGACATGGCAGTCTGCTTTCATAAAGATTACAGCAGCAGCAAACATTTTGGACAATTCTACTTAGTCCTATAGACACTCTGTTGTTGTTGTTGTTATGTGCCATGGAGTTGGACCTGACTCATAGCAACCCCTCTTTGGGTTTCTGAGGGTGTATTACTACAGAAGTAGATTGCCCAACCCTCCTTCCAAGAAGTGGCTGGTGGGTTTGAACCTCCAGCCTTCTGGTTAGCGGTCAAATGCCTTAGGCATTATGCTACCAAAGCTCCTATAGACACTCTAGGAGTTGAAATGGACTCAATGGCAATTTTTTTTTGGGGGGGGGGGTGGTTTTGGTTTTAATTTGATTTTCATTTCCTAGGGCAACCATTACAAAATACAACAAAGCAAGCAATTTTAAAGATCATAAAGCTATTGTCTTACAGTTCTGGAGGCTAGAAGTCTAAATTAGGGTATTGATCAAGTCAACTCTTTTGAAGGTCCTGAGAGAAGAACTGTTCCATGCCTCTCTCCTCTTTTCTAGTGGTTGCTGGCAATCCTTAGCATTCTTTTACTGCTCAGTGTGAAAATTTCTCTGTGTCTATTCTCCTCATTTGTAAGATATTAGTCAAATATGATTAGGATTAAGACCCATCTTACTTCAGTATGACTTAACTGATAATATCTTCAAAGAAAGACCCTATTTTTCCAATTATGGTCACATTCACAGTCACGGGGTTAGGGCTCGAATACATGTTTTAGGGGTACATTATTCAATTCAAACAGGAGCATTAATTATAATGGTATGTCCCATACATTGCAGGATATTTAATAGCATCCATGACCTCTGCCCACTGGATATTAGTAATATTTTCTCAAACAAACACACACACACAAACACCACCCAGTTGTGACAACCAAAACTCCCTCAAACATTGGCAATTATCCTCTGGTTGAGAACAACTGTTTCAGAGGAAAGAATTGCTGGCTGATTTTTATTTTAAAAAAAAGAGCAACAAATCTAGGTCTATCACCAATAATTAGTTGATGAAACTGAGGCAGGAAACTCAGTATCTTACATTATTTCTTTTCCTCTTTCCCCTTATCTACTTTTTTCCTCACAATTTTCTCCCAATCATTAAAAATGTTTTCTGATATTATAAAACTGACCATTTCTAAGCACATGGATTTAAAATACAAATGTGTGTGTGTATGTATCTTAAACACCATTTTCAAACATTTATCATTGTATTTCTTTATGTTGTTCTCTGTGACTTTTCCCTTGAAAATATGTAAACTTAGGGATTCCAAGATGGTGGAATAGGCAGAAAGTCTGCAGAGACCCTCTTCAACAAAGAAAAGGGGAACCAATTAACACAGACACTGATGATAATCCTGGACCCCGGAGTCTTGAAGGGAAGGATATAGATATGGACTACATGCCAACTAGCAGAAGAATTTCCGTGAAAATACCAGAAAAGGAGACATATGGAGCTGTGGTCTGGCAGTGATCCTGAGCAATCCTGACGGCACAGACAGCTTGGAGATTCCTGAGTGGTGGTAGGACCTAAGAATTAACCTAAAAATCAGCCCTGCTAGTGAGAGACTGCACAGAGGACTGCTATGGTGCTGTGGAATAAAAGGGGAAGCAGTGGTGAAGAGGAAGACAGGCTGAGCTGTGGACTTTTGCCGGTCCAGAGGATGCCACCATTTTGAATGTTTACAAGCAGCTTGACCTTTTTGGATATTTTAAAAGACAGTGTTCTACCAGGTTCCAGGGGCTTAAGACAGAATCTGCTTGCTGGTAACTCCAAGTATGCTCTGGACCTACACGACTGAAAAGGTGTGACATTCATTTTGTTACTCTTATACCCTACACCTGCTTGGTGAACAGAGGTGCAGCCATGCCCCACTCCCACCCAACTTCTGGGCCCACAGGAACTTCATCCAAGTCACTGTGCTCAGACAGAGCCTGGGTGCCCTGCCCTGTCCTCCACCAATTTGTTTTCTTTTTCTTTTTGTCTTTTAATCTGGTGTTTAGTTTGCTTGTTTTGTCTACTTTAAAACTACTATTATTAATAATACTTTTGTCCTTTTTATTATTATTCATTATTCTTGATCACCCAGGTCCTAGTTTACAGCATTTTTTTCTTTTGCCTGTTCCTGGTTGAATTTTTTTTTTTTTTTTTTAATTTAAATTCCTTTTTTTCATGTTTTTTCTCTTGGTTAACCCCATTCCTTATTTTTCATTTTGCATTTTTTCCCATCTTTCTCTTCATTATACTCCTTCTCTACTTTTTTTTTTCTTAGTGTCCTATCCCCAGATATTGTAGGTTTTCTTGTTTTTCTTTCTTCTTTTTTCCCTTTTTTTTTTTTTTTTTGGTTACTGTTCCTATGTGATTACATGGTGTATATTTTGTCCATGTGCTTTTAGTTTTTTGATGGTTATTAAATTGTAATTTTTGTCTAACTGAATGGGAGACAGCAACAGTCCCCATAAGATACAACTACCCCCACACGTGCAACATCACTTACTGAGCAAGAGCCACCACCTCCTTATCCACAAATGGAACAATGATAAACAACGACCAAGAAGATCCTGAGTCACCCTTGGCTGCTCTTCACAAACAGTTAACAGGGATCTAAATAAAATACTACGATGTCTTGGAGATAACAGACCATCACAATCCACAAAAAGAAGCAGGATAAAGTGGTAGAAACAAGGGAACAGGATAAAGACCCAGAACACATCCCTGAGGAAGAAGCAGCATTGGAATTCTCTGATAATGAATTCAAAAGAATTATCTTTAGGTATCTTCAAAGGATTCAGAGACAAACCAAAGAAAACACAGGAAAAACCTTAGAACAATTTTGGAAGAATGACAAAATAAATGAAAAATTAGAAATGATTCTAAATCTACAGACAAAAATCCAGAACATTAATACTAAATTGTCAGAAATAGA
>NW_006921978.1:2477581-2478217 GCF_000298275.1 Orycteropus afer afer | reverse complement strand
CAATATTGAGGAAGAGAAAGACATAGAGAGGTGCGTGGGAGGTACCGACAACAATTATGAACTGTTTTGCACATATAGTATGGCTTTGTTATTGAAGGCAAACATGGGTATACAGGTAGATAGATGGATGGACAGGCTGAACTATTAGGTTTGTCTATGAAACGGGGAGTGTACCCAAGAATATGTTTAGGGTTGGCAGACAATGGTCCTATAAGTTTATGTGTATGATCTGAATTCCCAGGTGTATAGTAGAGCTAACAATGGGCAAGGTGGTAGTCACTGCTTGGTCACAGCCAGCTACTAAGAGGGACCAAATAGTTGAACCTGTGGGCTTGGGACCATAGTCACAGGGGACATCAAGCTCAATTGGCTTAACATACTACACAAAACATTGTTCCACTTTCTACTTTGGTGAGTAGCGACTGGGATCTTTAAAGTTTGCAAGTTGCTATCAACGATGGGTCTCTCCTTGTCCAGAGCAAAGAAGAATGAAGAAAACCAAAAATTCATGGAAACAATTAGTTCTAGCAACTGGTACACCATCCAATCTGTAGCTTATATGGCTATGAGACCAGAAGAACTAGATGGTACCCAGCTTCCACTGTCGACCACTTGGAAGGAGATCTATGTAGGAGA
>NW_006921978.1:2473195-2477043 GCF_000298275.1 Orycteropus afer afer | reverse complement strand
AATTGCTTTGATGAGAATTTCTATGTAAAAAACTTAAAAGAAACAAAGATAGGAGGAAGTAAAATTATAATAAAACCACATTTTGGCCATGGAAATTCTGAGAGAGATAAAAACAAGCAGACAAGAAAGTTCTACAAGGAGCCACAAGGACTGTAAATAAGAACTGATGGTAATTTTAATATCAAAAAAGGAACTAATTTAATTGGTACTAGAATTATAATTATTGTGAAAAGATACATAATTTTGCTTTTGTGTTTGATAAATATAATAGAAAATAAATTAAAGTGTTTGATAAATTCAATTAGGCATTTTTTTTTTCCAGTGATAATGTAACAACAGCTTGATTACCTTAGCACAGGTCATTATTTTTTCCAAATGAAATTGGCTTGAATAAAGGAATAAGTTAAACAATTATCATTAGTGATAAAACAAACATGCAACTTTTAAGATAACCAATATACAACTCAAGATTAATTTAATACTAAGTGGAAAAAAAAATCTTTATACTGACTATAACCCATATTATAAATTATTTGCAAATATTTGGTATATTTTCATTAACTATAGAACTCACAGATTGACTCTCATATATATTTGGAAAAAAAAAAAAGTAGCATATTATGTCTTCTCTAGAAACTCAGACGAATATGGTAACATAATCCCCTATATGTTATAGATCAGACTAACAAAATTGGACCTGACAAACGTCTCTAAAGAGCCAAAGTCATTTTTGATGAAAACATAGCTCCCTTTTGCTGGCTGAGAAGGAAATCTGGAACTTTCCTAACATTTGAAAAACTTCCCTATGTACCTGAAATTTTGATCCAGAATTTCTCACAGTTAGAATCGTTCCCCAATGGCTGAAGCACTAGCAGTTTACCTCAATATACTATTTGAATTTTCTGCTTCAGTTTTATACACAGGTAGGTTTTTGTTTGTTTTTAGTACATTTGTTTATATTTATTTAAGTGAACAGTTATTAAAAAAAAATCCTCATTTACTCAAAAACAGTTCAGGACATGAAAATAAAAATTTGTTGTTTCTTTTATGTATAATTTGGCTTCAATGTATGTTTTATCTTTTTCCCTAAAGTACCACTTCAGGGTAAAAATACAAGCTATTAGGTTCGACTCCCTCCCATTCATCCATTAATATGAAAATAATCCATCACTACCACATTTTTTTTTTTATCAGAAGAATAGATAATAGTTTATATGTTCTAACTCACCCTTTTACATAGGTTTCATAGGTTTATTCTTTTCTCTCTTATCCCTCCAAAATTCTCTTCTTATGCTAGCTATTTGCCTCCCATCTAAAAATATATTAATGAACATTTCATGCAAAATATCAAGACCTTACAACTCCATTTTGATATGAACATAGAAAAATACAAAATCATATCACAGTCACAATAGACAAGTACAATCAACATATTGATTTATTTTCAGAGTAAATTTCACTACATGATATTAGGTAATTGAGCTGAAAATCTGATGATAAAGCTGATAAATGATTTCCTTTTAAACATATTAGAGCAAGCCTCCAAAAGTAAAAAATGTAGAGAGATGCTTTGGTTTACTCTCACTGTATCTACCTGGCTCAGACACCTGAGGTCTAGATTTAAAATAGCAAAAATTACCAATTGTGTTTAAATAAAATAATAATATAAAAGCAAGATAAAAAGTGAAAATTATCCTGAAGATTCAGAAAAATAGCATAACTCTGAAAATGGTATAATAGAAAAGACATAAGGGTATTTTTGAAATGTAAGGGTAGGAAGATGTAAAATCTAAAGGAGATACAAAAATCTTATGGAGAAATGAGAGTATATGAAAAGGCATCAGAATAAGATGAACAAAGGCAAAATTAAAAGACAGTGATGGAAATTACAGAGTTGACTTGGGGAAAAAACTTAATCATCAAAAAAATATAAGAAGAGTTCCAAAGAAAAATAAAAGATGAATATGAAAGGGTGGTTCTCCAGATTTGAGCTATAATGAAGATCTGAAAATTTGATTTTCCTTTCCAGAGAGAAAAGATGGAAATTATAAGGAACAAAAAATTAGACAACACCACAGATCCTATACACATTAAAAGGAAAATAAAGGGAAAACATTACTAACAACTCAATATTACACCAATAAAGCAGACACCTTAAAATGTAATGGACAAATTATTTGAAAGATGGAAACTACCAAATATTACTCAAAAAGGAATAGTTAATCTGATTAGGTCCACATCTTTTAAGAATATCAAAAGCACAGTTAAAAAATTTCACACACAATAAAATTACAGGGAATCTTCAGTGATTTAAAAAACATTTTTATTTTGATTTCTATGTATATTTACAAAACATATTTGTTTTGCACTCAACAGTGCATACACTTTTTTTTCATGGCATTTATTACAATCTCAACAATAAACAGCTTCCTTCCATCTCCTCCCTGTGATGACCTCTCCCCTGTGTCTTTCTTACTCATGCATTCTGGTCTGTCAAGATTTCCCCCAAGCAAATGCTGCCATTTTGATCTCTCACAGTAAACTGTTCTAAGGGATGCATCTCCCTGGTGTGGGTGTTCTTCTCATATACTTTTTCTATTGTTCTATCATTTGGCTGAGAGCTAATCCCTGAAAGGGAGTCTAAGCCCAGGCCCAAAGGATAACCTGAGCTATAGTCTCAGGGATTTCACTAGTCTTCTTCCAATCAGTAATTCAGGTCATTTTTCTATTTTTGAATTTTATTTAACAATTTTCCTCCTACTCTATCCAGGATCTCCAATTTTGATCCCTTTCTCAGTGGTTGGCATTGCTAGCCAGGTGCCATCTAGTTCTTCTGGTCTCAGGGTCATGAAAGCCCAGGTTCCCATGGTCCATTACTCCCTTAGACTAATTATTTCCATGTGCAAGTATCTTTGATTTTCTTTCCTCTTCTTTACTTCAGATGAGGAGAGACCAATAGTTGCATCTTAGGTGGCTGCTCAAAAGCTTTTAAGACCCCAATCACTACTCGTTAAAGTAAGATATAGATCAATATATTTACGTACTATGTTGTAACAAATGATCTTGATGCCTCCTGATACCATAGTCAGAAGCCTGCAGGCCCAGAGACTTACCCCCTCAAGGTGCTTGGTTGTGGCTAAGGGGGTTGTCCCCATTAGTTTTATAATGTATGTGGATATCATTGTAGCATAAATAGAATATCTGGTGATTTAATTGGTAAATTCTGTTATACCTTTAATAATAATAATAATAAAATCCATTATATGTCCATTTTTTCAGAAAAGAGTAAAGGAGAGAATACTTCCAAACAGTTTTCTGTGGCTAGCATCACCCTTACACCAAAAACAGACAGACATTGGATAGTTCAAGGAAAAAAAAATAAAATAGAATTTTAAAAGTAAAATAAAATAATAAATTTCAGACCACTATCTCATCAATTTTTTAAGCAAATTAATTTGGAAATTTATTTAAAAAATGTTAACATATTATAGTAAAAAATTATCTTAGTAAATCAAGATTGATTTAACATTTGAAAATTAATCAATGTAATTCACAATAACAAAAGAGTAAGAATTATAGAAAACATACTACTATCACAGTAGATGCAAAAATGGTTTTAGCAAAATTCAACAATTTTCATAAAAAAACTAAAAGAAAAATTATCAAAACTGTGTATACTTGTTGTTAGTTTCCGTCGAACTGGTTCCAACTCATAGTGACCCTATGTACAATGTTGTTATGTTGTTATGTGCCGTCGAGTCAAACCCGACTCATAGTGACCCCTCCTTGGGTTTCCGAGGCAGTATCACTACGGAAGTAGGATTGCCCAACCTTCCTTCCGAGGAGTG
>NW_006921978.1:2470647-2473095 GCF_000298275.1 Orycteropus afer afer | reverse complement strand
GAGGAGTGGCTGGTGGGTTTGAACCGCCAGCCGTCTGGTTAGCAGGCAAGTGTCTTAGCCACTATGCTACCAGAGCTCCCCTATGTACAATAGAACAAAATAAAAAATTGTGCAGTCCTGCACCAGCCTCACTGAAAGCCAAAAAAATCAAACTCATTGCCGTAGAGTTGGTCCCGATTCATAGCAACCCCTTGTGGGTTTCTGGGGCGGTATCTCTATGGAAATGGATTGCCCAATCTTCCTTCCCAGATCATTGCTATATTTGAGACCATGGTTGCAGCCACTGTGTCAATTCATCTAGTTGAGGACCTTCTTTTTCATTAACCCTCTAATTTACCAAGCATGATGTCCTTCTCAAGGAACTAGTTGCTGAGAAAATGTCTGATATATATAAGACGAAGTCACACCATTCTCTAGTGAGCATTCACTGTGTTTCTTCTGTGGTGTTTAAGGTTGTACATCAACTTGGCTGGGCCTGCTTATGTGGCTGGGCAGCTGGATGTAGTTATTCCCCATGGTAAGATTGGTAATTAACTCCATGGTAGAATCTATAGGAGCAGCTGAGTAGCTGCTTTAGGGATGTAGGCTGTTCTAGTATATAAGAAACAACTTTGAGGAAGGTCTCTAGCTGATGGCACACTTGAACCCTGCATGTAGCTGAGTCCTTTTTCAGCAGCCTGCCAAGCTCTGCTGATCTTGGGACTTTCTATGGCCTTGAATCAATGGCCTGCCATGTGGTTTGGTAATGTCAGGACTGTGCCTTTTCACTTGTTGACCTTGGGTTTGTGAGCCTCAGCAGCTAGCAGCTGCCTGAGTGGAGAGATGTCTCTAACTTCAGTGGGCCAGGAGCAAGAGGCAGAGCTGAAGCCCAGGGTTGAGGGGCTTTTATACAGCTCCTAGAGCCTGGCACCTGGAACTTGGACTTCTAGCCTCCAAAACTGTAAGAGTTTGCTCCTATTTTTTAAAGCCATCCCATTTGTGGTTTATTCCTGTCAGTGTGGCACTCGTTGTTGTTATGTGCCGTTGAGTCGGCCCCAACTCATAGCGACCCCTCCTTGGGTTTCTAAGGCATTATCACTACAGAAGTAGGATTGCCCAACCTTCCTTCCAAGGAGTGGTTGGTGGGTTGGTGGCTGATAACCACAGTCGTCTGGTTAGCAGTCAAGTGCCTTAGGTACTATGCTACCAGAGCTCCAGAGTGGTACTAGGTAACCAAAACATCTTCCAAGACAATTTTTTCTTTCTTCTGGCAGTGCATGATATAGTCAGCATTCTTCACAATCATCAAAATTCAAATGCATCTCTTCTTCAATTATTCTCATTGCTTGCCCAGCTTTCACATGCATATGAAGCACTTGAAAATATCCTGTCTTAAGTCAGGCACATCTTCATGATCAAAGTGACATCTTTGCCTTTTAGCACTTTAAAGAAGTATATACTTAAATTGGTAAATGTTATTGTTAATCTTTTTCACCACAAATAACATCTTCCTTGACCTCATCATTTTTAAAATCAATACATTGAAGATATATATTTATATATACATAATTTGTCAGTATTAAATATACAGTTTGATGAGCTGATTTCTTTGGAGGAAGTAGCTTTAATAACTTACACACAATGGAGACAAAATGAAACTGTCAAAGATTGTATTCAATTTAAATCAATAATCAGTGTCAGTATTTTCAATTGTCTCATATGCATGTAAAAGGTAGGCAATGAAAAATGAAGAAATAAGAAGAATTGATACATTTGAATTGTGGTGTTGGTGAAGTTCTAGAATACCAGAAGAATAAATAAATCTGTCTTGGATGAAGCACAGACAGAATGTTCCTTAGAAGTGAGGATGGTGACATCTCATATACTTTGGACACATCATTAGGAAAGACAAATCTCTGGAGATGAAATACATGTTTAGTAAGGTAGAGGATTAGCAAATATGAGGAAAATTTCAATAAGATTAATTGATACAAGAGCCACAAAAATGCACTTAGACATATCAAAGTTCATGGAGAGGGCACATTCTGTTATACATAAGGTTGTTGTAAGTGGAGCCAACCCAACAGCAACTAACAATAGTCCAGATTCTAATGTCCTATCCATTCTGTAGAACAACTGCTATCCAGGCTTTCTTCATAAAACAAAAAAATAAAGCATCCCTACTCACAAATGGATGCTGCACTGGAGAGACTCACTTGTCTGTGCCAAGAAATTTGGAAGCCAGCTATCTGACCAACTGACTGGAAGAGATCTATATCTGTACCCATTCCAAAGAAAGGTGATCCCATGAAATTGGAAATTATTGAATAACATCATTAATATCACACACAAATAAAATCTTGTTATTGTTGTTGTTATGTGCCGTCAAGTTGGACCCGACTCATAGCAACCCTTCCTTGGGTTTCCGAGGCAGTATCACTATGGAAGTAGATTGCCCCATCTTCCTTC
>NW_006921978.1:2462679-2470547 GCF_000298275.1 Orycteropus afer afer | reverse complement strand
GAGGAGTGGCTGGTGGGTTTGAACCACCAGCCTTCTGGTTAGCAGTCAAATGCCTTAGGCACTATGCTATCAGAGCTCTTGCTTAAGATAATTCAAAAATGGTTGCAGCTGTATATTGATAGAGAATTTCCTGAAATGCAAGATGTATTCAGAAGAGGATGTGGAACAAGGGATATCAATGCTGATGTCAGATGGATCTTGGCTCAAAGCAAAGAATACCAGAAAGATGTTTACTTGCGTTTTATTGACTATGCAAAAACATTTGATTGTGTAGATCATAACCAATTATGGATAACTTTGAAAACAATGGGAATTCCAAAACACTTAATTGTGCTCATGAAGAACTTTTATATGGACAAGGAGGCTGTGGTTTGAATAGGACAAAGGAATACTACATAGTTTAAAATTGGGTAGGGCGTGTGTCAGGGTTGTATCCTTTCACCATACTTATTCAATCTGTCTGCTGAGCAATAATCCAAGAAACTAGACTATGTGAAGAACATTGCATCAAGATTGGAGAAAGTCTCATTAACAACCTGCAATATACAGATGACTAGCTTTGCTTGTTGAAAGTGAGGATGACTTGAAGCACTTACTGATGAAGATTAAAGACTACAGTCTATAGTATGGATTACACCTCAACATAACAAAAAAGAAAATCCTCACAACTAGACCAATAAGCAGCATCATGATAAATAGAGAAAAATTTGAAGTTGTCAAACATTTCATATTAATTGGTTCCAAAATCAACACCAATGGAAGCAGCAATCAACACATCAAATGACATATTGCAATGGGCAAATCTTCTGCAAAAGACTTCTTTACAGTGCTGTGGAGCAAAGGTATCTCTTTGAAGGCTAAGATGTGCCTAACCCAAGCTGTGGTATTTTCAATCACCTCATATGCACATGAGAGCTGGACAATGAATAAAGAAGACCAAAGAGTTGATGCTTTTGAGTTGTGGTATTGGCAAAGAATAATCAAAGTACCATGCATTGCCAGAAGAACAAACAAATCTGTCCTGGAATAAATGCAGCCAGAATGTTCCTTGGAAGCAAGAATGGACAGACTTTGTCTCACCTACTTTGGTCATGTTTTCAGAAGAGACCATTCTCTGGAGAAGGATGTCATGCTTGGTAAAGTGAAGAGTCAAAGAAAGAGGGGAAGGCCCTCAACAAGATATATTTACATAGTGGCTGCAGTGATGGGCTCAGGTATAGTAGGGATTGTGAGATTGGCACAGGACAAGGCAGTGTTTCATTCTGCTGTACGTAGGGTCACTATGAGTCGGAGATGACTCGACAGCACCTAACAACAACAAACAACGTCTCTACTTCTGACAGTTCCCTTTTATATTGCACATTTGATGCACTTTTTTTTTTTTTTTTAATCCCTGCCATATCTGAGGTGACCAGTTCCGTTAACTTCAAGCAGGTACAACTTGGTAGGTATGAACTGGGGCCCTGTTTCATTAATATTTGTTTCTTTCCCTCAGGGCTTTTCTGGCACTATAGGAACCCATTCTGAACTCAGAATGTTTATAGCGAGTTATATTCATGGGGCTATACTTGGCCAACTGAAGACAAAAAATAATAAATAAGTGTTTTCCCCTTTTTCTAGGCATACAGTTCAGAGACACATTTCAAAAGGCTGCTTAGAATACCCTATAGACTGGCTGACCAAACTTACCTCATGGGTTACTTTAATCACTTTAGTAAAAGTTACCTTCCTCACGTTCATGCTTTCTTTACAGATCCACTCATGTTTCTGCTGAGATTTGTTTACTGTATTCTTGAACGTAGTCCATTTTTTTATTAAATCACTCTCTCTTCCATTTAAGATTACCCAATAAAGAACCTGGCCTCCTTTCCTGATATCATGTTTCCATCTAACCAAGAGCATGGATCACTAATTCAACTGGCTTCCCAGTCATCACCTGAGCATAATACCACTCCTTCTTATTCAGATTATATCATCCTTGAATGGTATTGCATGGTACAGGAAAACTATAACCAAGTTTTGTTCAAATAAAGCTCTCAGTCAAGACTTAAGTCTACTCTATTTTTTTTTTCTTCTCTACTTAAAATTTATTGTGAAATCAAATAAAAATTTTGTAGAAATACCAGCATTATTTGGGTTTGAATATCTAGGCTCCTATGTCTGTTATTAACACCAGCTCATCTTTTACCTGATACAAAAGGTTTCAATATTCTACCAGGCTAAAATTGATATCTGACATATCTGTAGTATTTGTGACCACAAAACTATTTTCCATACATAATCTTATTTAATCTTCCCACACCATAATCATAACAGAGTTGGAATAGGAAATAAATTTTCTATTTTACAAATAAAGATTTTGAGTTAAAGAGAAAGGACCTTTATATGCCCAAGGCCACCAGGCCAGTAAATAGTGGAGCTAGGATATGAACTCAAATCTTCAGACTTACCAGTCAAATTCTCATTGCAAATACAGAACAGAGTAGTGCTCAGCAAGTATCATCCGTTGTTATAATGACATATACAATAAAAGCTAACTTCTTCTTCCAGGAAAAGCCAGCAAAAAAAAAAAAAAGGAAAAAAATTCATTAGTCACATTTTTCCTGAAGGAGAGAGAGAAGCATGTCTAATGTTGTGAATAATGCTGTCATTTTTGTTGATGCTTAAAGGTTAAAGGCAGAAATTTAGAATTATCAGAAGTCTTTATTACATCACACTCGTGCCTCCAAGATCTTTCTTTGTATATTAGGACTTTCTATGCTGTTCTGGAAGTACAACAGATGCCTGGAGTGTCTGTAATGAACTTTGCAACTTTGCATACATTAGTATGCTTTGCTGTTAGAATTGCCTCACAGATGTTTTCTGTCATCCATTTTTATTTGATATTTTTCCTTTTCATAATAAAATCTTTAATACTGGTACCACTATCTGGAGAAAGGTCATCAGCATTCAGTTTTCATCGAGGCCAGACATCTAAATTATAATCTGCAAATTAGTTACACAGAATTCCAAGTCTTTGCCAAGGAGAATGAGAAAGGAATTCAGAGACTCTGCCAAACATTCCAATTTGGATAGAGTGTATGTATATAAGTTAATTAGCCACTATAGGATTATTGGGGAGCTCTGGTAACATAATGCCTAAGGCATTTGACTGCTAACTAGAAGATTTGTGGTTCAAATCCAGAAGCCACTCCACAGTAGGAAGATGAGGAATCTACTTCCTTAAAGATGAATTACATTTCTTTAGTCAAGACAATTTTTGGAGAAAAAATCCACACTTTGATTTACAACATACAGAAACATAGAAAACAAGACCCTTTCTAATAATTTGTTCAATTTCAACATCCTTGATGAATATTAGAGGAATCAAGTTTGCAACTGAAAAGTGAAAAAATAGTAAATCAACACTGTCACTTGTCACATTTTTTGAGAATCTGAGGAGTCCTCATAATTTTTTTTAAGATTTGATCTGAATAAGCAGAGAAATTTTTTTGTTAACTTTTTTCAGTTTCCAACCCTATAAAAGCTCTAATTAAATCTGAAAAATCATTGCTTTCAGAAGAAGCAAAGACTTTTCTATATTGTTATGGAAATATAAAGAAGAAAGATGACTTACCTATTTACTCCTTACTTACCTACTTACTCTTTATGTACTGAAGGAGAACATTTTAAAAGATATGATTCTTAGTTAAACAGCTCCTTCCCTTGAGAACAGATTACTCTTTAATGGGAGAGGAGAATAATTCTTCATGGAGGAAGTAAGAATTTAAGTTACTTTTCCCAGAAGGATTAGTCAAGAGAAAATGTGGAGTACACAAGCCTATTATATAAAAAGGATTTAATGTAAGAAAACACTGAGAAAATGGCAAAATCTCATTTTATTCAAAAAATTAATATTAGTCTTCAGAGAAATCACTTAGAAAACAAAATAGTAATGTGAAGTAGGACATTCAGATATTGTATTTGCCAATAAGAAAACTGATGAGATCAGAGATAAATGACAGTGAAATGAAACAATAAATTCTGGCAAAAGCAGGTATGCAATATTTACAAATTTGCATTTAAGTAGTGATTTATAACTGAAGGATTCCTGCATGTTTTCTCCAAATACATCCTTATAAAATGCTGTGTGGAAGAAAAAGCTGGTATTATTCTAACAGATAAGAAAAAGTGACAACCATTGACACTAAGCAAATTCCCCAAGTCCACAAGCGCCAAATTAAAACCTTGAACATATCCACTTGAATTTAGAAACCATTTCAATAGATGTGTTGAATACCAATGACTGGTGGGATGACATCAAGAATTGCACACATGAAGAAAGAAAAAAGCATCATTAAAAAGACAGGAAAGGAAGAAAAGACTAAATGGATTTCAGAAGAATCTCTGAAACTTTCTCTTGAAGGTAGAGTAGCTAAAGCAAATTGAAGAAATGAAGTAAAAGTGCTGAACAGAAGATTTCAATGGGAGGCTCAAGAAGACAAAGCAGAGTATTATGATGAAATAGGCAAAGACCTGGAATTAGGAAACCAAAAGGGAAGACCATATTTGGCATTATCAAGCTGAAACAATTGAAGAAAAATGCAAGCCTCAAGTGGCAATCTTGAAGGCAATATGGGGAAAATAAAAGGAGCTCTGCTTGTGCAATGCCTAAGACATTAGACTTCTAAGGAGAAGACTGGTGATTCAAATCCACCAGCCATTCCACTGAAGGAAGATGGGGCAATTTACTTCCATAAAGATTTACTACCTCGGAAACCCAATGGGGTTACTATGAGTTGGAATTCACTCAATGGCAGTGAGTTTGTTTATTTGTTTTTATTATTTGTTTATTTATTTATTGTATGGTGAAAATACTGAATGACACAGAAAGCATCAAAATAATCAGAAAGGAATGCACAGAGTTACTGTACCAAAAACAGTTGATGTTCAAATATTTCAAGAAGTAGCATATGATCAAGAACCAGTAAAGGAAGAAGTTCAAGCTACACTGAAACACTGGAAAAAAACAAGGCCCTGGGAAATGATGAAATACCAATTGAAATTATTCCACAAATGGATGCAGCACTGGAAGCACTCACTCATTTGTGTCAAGAAATTTGGAGGACAGCTACCCAGCCAACCTACTAGAAGAAAACTCAATGCCATCAAGTCAAGCCCAACTCATAGAAACCCCTCGTTGGGTTTCCGAGGCCATATCTCTACAGAAGTACTGCTCAGTCTTCCTTCTGAGGATGCTTATTTATGCCCATTACAGAGATAGGTGATGCAACAGAATTCAGAAAATATCAAACAATATAATTCATATCACAAGCAAGTAAAATTTTGCTGAAGATAATTCAAAGACTATTGCAGCAGTACATCTACAGGGAACTGTCAGAAATTCAAGTGAGATTCATAAGAGGATACGGAATGAGAAATATCACTGCTGATGTCAGATGGCCCTTAGCTGAAAGCAAAAAAAACAGAAATATGTTTACCTTTGTTTTTTATCGGTGATGCAAAAGCTTTCGACTATGTGGATCATAACAACTTTTGGACACCATTGCAAAGAATAAGAATCCAGAATACTTAATTGTACTAATACGGACTCTGTTCAGATATCAATAGGCAGTTGTTTGAGCCAAACAAAGAGACAATGCATGGTTTAAAATCAGGAAAGTATGTAACAGAGTTGTATCATTTCACCACACTTATTCAATCTGCATGATGAGTAAATAATCCAAAAACCTACTCTGCGAAGAAGAATGTGGTATCAGAATAGAAAGGAAGCTCGTTAACAATCTGTGATGCACAGATTACACAGTCTTGTTTGCTGAAACCAAAGAGTACTTGAATCACTTTAATATGATTTACATCTTGATATAAAGGAAACAAAAATCCTCACAACTGGACCAACATTACAACATCATGATAAATGGAGAAAAGATTGAACTTGTGAAGGATTTCATTTTACTTGAATCCACAGTCAGTGCCCATGGAAGCAGCTGTCAAGAAATCAATGTACTGCATTGGGCTTGTTGTTGTTATGTGCCGTGGAGTTGGACCTGACTCATAGGACTCCTCCTTGGGTTTCCGAGGCAGTATCACTACAGAGGTAGATTGCCCCATCTTCCTTCCGAGGAGTGGCTGGTGGGCTAATCTGCTGCAAGATATCTCTTCAAATGTCACTTTGAAGACCGAGGTGCACCTGATCCAAGTCATAGTATTTTCAATTGCCTCACATGTATGTGGAAGCTGAGCAATGAATATAGAAGACTGAAGAAGAATTGATGCCTTTGAATTATGGTGTTAGGGAAGAGTATTAAATATATCTTGGACTGCTAGAAGAATGAACAAATCTGTCTTCAAAGAAGTACAACCAGAATGTTCCTTAGCAGTGAGGATAGTGCAACTTGTCTTGGATGTCTGGACAGGTTAGCAAGAGGGAACAGTCCCTGGAGAAGGATATCATGCATGGTAAAATGGAGGATCAGTGAAAAAAAAGGAACACCCTCAAGGAGATGGACCGATACAGTGTCTGCAACAATAGCCTCAAACAAAGCAACTATTGTGAGGATGATGCAGGACTGGACAGTGTTTCATTCTGTTGTACATAGGGTCACTAAGAGTAGGAACTGACTTGATGGCACCTAACAGCAACAAGTTGCTCAAAGAAGAATAAATAAGATTTCCTGATATGCCTGTTTTTATTAGATTTTTCCACATTTGCATATTTATTAGGATGTTAAAGTCTATTAAGCTTCTATTTAAGTGTCTCATAGAATTAAGTCATTTCTATATGATTCCATTTCTGAGTAGAATTTAGAAGTAACAATCATAAATCTTTATTTCATAAGCTTCTGGCTATTCTGGAAAGCTTTATATTTCTTCATGATGTCAGACATTGTTTTTCAGAAATATTTTAAAACAAAATCTTTACTTACAAATAGGTAAATTTCCCAGTCACCTCTCTATCATGTCCTGTATATCTTCTGCATTCTAGCAGATAAAAAATGAACTCTAAAACATAGTAGGAAGAGAATTAAAATTAAAAAAAAAAAAAAACTTCAATACAAACACCTCTCAAGGCTTCTCAATACAGTGTGACCAAGATATATATCAGTATTTTCCACAGAACTTTCTACAAATTACCAATCTTTTTCTTCCACTGAAATATTTCTTCTAATATAAATCTCAGTTATACCTTTAGGCTTCAAATATACTTTATAACAATAAGAAGATGTCTCTAGACATAAAATAAATACACATGGTTCAATTCATAGAGCAGTTTAGTTACTCCTAATAGGTTCAAATCCATCAGCCGCTCCTCAGAAGGAAGATGGGGCAATCAACTTCCATAGATACTGCCTTGGAAATCCAAGGAGGGGTTGCTATGAGTTGGATCCTACTCGATGGCGCATAACAATAACAAGGAACTTGACTGCTAACCAAAAGACTGGTGGTTCAAACCCACCAGCCACTCCTCAGAAGGAAGGTTGGGCAATCTACTTCCATAGTGATAGTGTCTCAGAGACCCAAGGAGGGGTTGCTATGAGTTGGGTCTGACTCAATGGCACATAACAACAACAACAACAACAATAGATTTCTAAAGGAGCTCTAGTAGTGTAGTGGATAAGGCATTTGGTTGCTAATCAGAAGGTCAACAGTTCAAACCCACCAGCTGCTCTGTGGAAGGAACATGGACAATCTACTTCTGTAAAGATTTACAGCCTTGGAAACCCAATGGGGTTCACTATGAGTCAAAATAGACTCTATGGCAATGAGTTTGGTTTGGGTTTGGAAAAGATTTCTAAGGCCATGAATGATTCAGAAGATAAAACAGGGAATTCAAAGTCAGATGAGATTCAAAGCTTAATGTTACATCT
>NW_006921978.1:2461117-2462406 GCF_000298275.1 Orycteropus afer afer | reverse complement strand
TTGCCCAACCTTCCTTCCGAGGAGTGGCTGGTGGGTTTGAACCGCCAGCCGTCTGGTTAGCAGGCAAGTGTCTTAGTCACTATGCTACCAGAGCTCCCAATTCATTACTCTAGAATCTATTTAATATGTTTGACTTTAAAATATTTTAATTTTAAACATATTGTAACTTTTAAACCCTTTTGCTTTTGGATGTTAACTCTAATTGGTATGTCACTCAACCAAAATGTTAAGGTAGAAGGATTACTCTCCATCATCATAAACTCTGTATGCAAGGAATGTCATGGTAATCTATCTTTAAATCAAATGAAACAAGAGTCAGCCTATCTTCACCACACTAGCAGGGAATTCAAACTCAGTTAATAATTTCTCATCTCTGCCCACTCTCACCTGCAGGACTGAGCAAAGGGCTTGATGACTACTTTTTAAAATTTGAAAGAAGTAGATATTTATGAAATTAAAACTTTCAAAAATAATTGCACTGCTAACTTAACATTTCTAGAATCTAGGATCATTATGAATTGGAATCAACTCAATGAGAGTAGGTTTTAATTTTTTCTTTTAATAATTCTGGTTCACTTCATTTATTTTAAGATAGAAACAGTTTATCATAATCAGTGTGTTTTCTTGTAAACATACACTAAAATATATGGTCAAGCAAAAGCATTAGAAAATAATAAAATGCGTGGACATGATCTTTTTCAGTATACAACAGCAGCTTATCTTTTCATCTTGGAATATGTGGCTATCCACTGGTCTCTACTCTATACACATAAATACTTAAGCAGTGTAATTTTTCTCATGTACTTTCTCCTGAACTTGTTCATATTCTCTCTCTCTCTCATTCAAACTCTCTAAGATATGTATCATATTGATTCAATGGATCTCACCATATTAAAAAAAAAAAACTCACTCACTGCCATTGAGTCGAGTTGGATCTGACTCATAGCAAACCCCTCTCTGGGTTTCTGAAACAGTATCACTATGGAAGTAGATTGCCCAACCTTCCTTCCAAGGAGATATATATATGTTATATATGTTATATGTGTGTGTGTGTTGTATGTTATATATGTCATATATATACCATTATATTATATATATACCATTATATATAATATATCAAACATTATGTTACACACACACACACACACACACATATATATATATATGTTGTTGTTGTTGTTATATGCTGTTGAGTTGGACCCGACTCATAGCGACCCCTCCTTGGGTTTCCAAGGCAGTATCACTATGGAAGTAGATTGCCCCATCTTCCTTCCAAGGAGTGGCTGGTG
>NW_006921978.1:2458633-2461017 GCF_000298275.1 Orycteropus afer afer | reverse complement strand
GAACCACCAGCCTTCTGGTTAGCAGTCAAGTGCCTTAGCCACTATGCTACCAGAGCTCCTATATATATATATATATGTATATATATATATAAAATATATGACCACAGTCTGGTACGACAGTTCTTCTTGTAGACCATTTATATTCCTTATGTCCAACATGTAATAAGCCAACTTTGAGCAAGATACTTATGTTGAACTCAATCATTCTTTGTTCACAAAAAACATTACAATTTTCATGTAAGTAACCCCCTGTGACTTTTTTGTTTTGTTTTTTTCAAAAACTAAGGACAAACTGGAAATCATTTTAAGACATAAATGACATTAAAAGAAATTGAGAAAAGCCTTGTGATACATCTCATCAGCACAATATAGCTCATAAACTTATATTCTACATCTTAGTTTGGTGAGTAATGTATAGGGTTTAAAAGCTTACGAGTACCCTACTCAGAAAGAGTGGAGTAAGCAAGTAAGCTACACAGACTTTCTCCAACAAAGAAATGAGAAACCAATCAATCAGACATGGAAGATAATCCTGGGACTCTCAGTTTTAAAGGGACAAAGAAGTGGATTAAATACCAACTAGTAGAACAACCTGAATGAAAACAGTGAATAAGGAGACAAACAAGAGCAGACTGTTAGCTATCATGATAGTGTAGCCAGTCTGAATGTGTGTAAGTGGCATTCCAATCTGGGCAGCAACATAAGAATTAGCTCTGCTCAGCAAAGATTGCATGGGCAGGAGTTCTGGTAAGATGGTGGACTAGGCAGAAAAACTGCACAGTCCTGCTTCAACAAAGAAAAGGGAAACCAATTAATACAGACACAGAAGATAATCTTGAACCCCTGAGCCTTAAAAGGAAGGATATAGAAGTGGACTAAATCCCAACTAGCAGAAGAATTTGCATGAAAATACCAAAAAAGGAGATAGACGGAGCTGAGGTTTGGCAACGATCCTGAGTGATCCTGATGGCACGGCACAGACAGGTTTGAGAGTGCTGAGTGGTGGTGGAACCTAAGAATTAACCTAAAAATCAGCCCTGCTAGCCAGGGACTGCACAGAGGACTTCTCTGTGGCTGGGAAATAAACAGAGAAGATGAAGAGAAACGTGGGCTGTGGCCTTTTGCCTATCCAGAGGACACTGCCATTTTGAATGTTCACAACTGGCTTGACCATTTTGAATATTTAAAGAGACAGTGCTCTTGCAGATTCCAGGGACTTGGAACCCAAGGATACTCCAGACCCAGACCTGCAAGACTGAAAAGGTGTAACATTCCTCTTGTTACACTTACACCCAACACCCACTTGGTGAATGGAGGTGAGGGCATCCCCCACTCCCACCTACCTTCTGGGCCCAAGGAACTCCATCCATCACAGTCTGTGTGCTCAGACAGAGCCTGGGTGCCCTACCCTATCCTCCACTGATTTTTTTTTTCTCTTTCTTAATTTCATTTCTTGCTTTCTTTTTTCTGGTGATTGGTTTGCTTGTATTTGTCTGTTTTTAAACAACTATTATTATCAATACTTTTGTCCTTTTTACTATTAATCTTATTCCTCCCCTTCCAGATCTTAGTTTTCAGCTTTTTTTCTTTTCACTATTCCTGGTTGAATTTTTTTTTTTATTTATGCAATTTTTTCCCCCTTTTTTCTCATGGTTAACACTGTTGCTTGTTTTTCTTTTTGCATCTTTCCTATTTTTTTCTTCATTGTTCTCCTTCCCTACCTTTCTTCTCTTAGTCCCCTACCCCCTGATATCACAGATTTTCTTGTTTTTTTCTTCTTCTTTTTCCTTTTTTTCTTTTTTGATTACACTTCCTGTGTGATTCCATGGTGTGTTTTTAGTCCATATGCTTTTAGTTTTTTGATCATTATTCAATTGTAATTTTTATTTAACTGAGTGGGAGACAGCAACCGTCCCCATAAGACACAACTACACCCACACCTCCTGCAACTTCGCTTACTGAGCGAAAGCCACTTCATTCTTTTCCACCAATGGACCAATGATAAAAAACCACCAAGAATAGCCTGAATCACCCTTGGCTATTCTTCACAAACAGTTAACAGAGATATAAATACAACAGTGCCACGAGACCTCGGAGACAAAAGACCATCACAGTACACACAAAGAAGCAGTATAAAGTGGTAGAAACAAGGGAGCAGGATACAGACCCAGAATACATCCCTGAGGAAGAGGCAGCTTTGGAACTCTCTGATAAGGAATTCAAAAGAATTATATTTAGGTATCTTCAGGGGATTGAGGGACAGACCAAAGAAAACACAGAAAAAATGCTAGAAGAATTTTGGAAGAAAATACAAGAACAAAATGACAAAATAAATGAAAAATTAGAAATGATTCTAAATCTACAGATAGAAATCCAGAAGATTA
>NW_006921978.1:2456258-2457378 GCF_000298275.1 Orycteropus afer afer | reverse complement strand
AATTTCTGATCAAATTGACTTTAAGACAAAAACCACCATATGAGACAAGGAAGGACATTATATAATGATTAAAGGATCAATTGAACATGAAAATATAACCATAATAAATAACTATGGACCAATGAAAGAGCCCCAAAATACATAAAACAGATTTTGAAAGAATTGAAAAGCTAAATAGATGATGCCACAGTCCTAGGCAGAGACTTTAATACACCACTTTCTTTGAAAGATAGAACAACTAGAAAGAAATTCAACAAACATGCAGAAGAACTAAATGATACAATCCACCAACTTGGCCTTATAAACATCTACAGAGCACGTCACCCAACAGTAGCACAATATACATTCTTCTCCAGTGCACATGGAAGCAAGCCTTCATAAATTTAAAAACATCGAAATACTGCAAAGCATCTTCTGAGATCATAATGCTACCAAATTAGAAAACAACAATAAGAAGATCAACAGAAAAAGAGTAAACACATGGAAACTGAACAATACCCTCCTTGAGAAAGACTGGGTAAGAGCAAATATCAAAATTGAAATGCCAACATTCCTTCAATCAAACGAGAATGAAAACACAAAATAGCAAAATTTTGGAACACAGCAAAAACAGTGATCAGAGGCCAATTTATAGCAATAAATGCACACATCAAAAAAAGAAGAACCATAATCAACACTTTAAACCAACATCACCAACAATTAGAAAAATAATCAGCAAGAGAAGCCTAAGGTCACAAGAAGAAAGGAAATAATCAAAATAAGAGCAGAAATCAACAAAACAGAAAATAGAACAGCTATAGAAAAAATCAAGAAGACCAGAGGTTGGTTTTTTGAAAAAATCAATAAAGTTGGCAAACCACTGGCAAATTTAACAAAAGAAAAGAGATAGAGAATACAAATAACACGAATAAGAAATGAAATGGGTGACATTACGACAGAACCAACTGAAATACAAAGGATAATATCACGATACTATCTGGTAGCATAGTGGCTAAGACACTTGCCTGCTAACCAGATGACTGGCAATTCAAACCCACCAGCCACTCCTCAGAAGGAAGGTTGGGCAATCCTACTTCTGTAGTGATACTGCCTCGGAAACCCAAGGAGGGGTCGCTATGAG
>NW_006921978.1:2453406-2453962 GCF_000298275.1 Orycteropus afer afer | reverse complement strand
TAGTAGCAAAGTTCAACAAGACAGAAAATAACAAATGCTTGGGAGGTTGTGGAGCTATTGGGACTCTCATACACTGCTAATGGGACTATATAATGTTACAACCATTGTGGAAAGGAGTATGGCGATTCCTTCAAAAGTTGGAACTAGAAATACCATTTGTCCCAGCCTTTCCATTACTAGGTATATACCCTAAAGAAGTGAGAGCCATGACAAGAACAGATATATGCATACCCATGTTCATCGCAGAACTATTTACAATAGCCAAAACATGGAAACAACCTAGGTGTCTATCAACTGAGGAAAGGATAACCAAACTATGGTACATACACACAATGGAATACTATGCAACGCTAAAGAATAGTGTCGAATCTGCAAAACACCACATAACGTGGATGAACTTGGAGGACATTATGCTGAGTGAAATAATTCAATCACAAAAGGACAAATATTGTATTAGTCCATTATCGTAAAAGTTAAGGAAAGGTTTATCTATAGAAGGAAATTTTCTGTTGGTTACCAGTGGTGGGAGGGTTGGGAGGGAACAGTGTTAGATAGT
>NW_006921978.1:2451227-2452658 GCF_000298275.1 Orycteropus afer afer | reverse complement strand
TATACCATACTATACAAAACACTGTACCACCTTCTACTTTGGCGAGTAGCGACTAGGATCTTAAAAGCAAGCAAGCTGCCATCTAGATGCAATGATGGATCTCTCCTTGTCCAGAGCAAAGAAGAATGAAGAAAACCAAAATTCATGGAAACAATTAGTCCTGTCAACTTGTAAACCATCTGATCTGCAGCCTATAAGACTATGAGACAAGAAGAACTAGATGGTGCCCAGCTACCACTGTCATCCACATGGAAGGAGATCTGTGTAGGAGATCCTTGATAGAGAGGGAGAACAATGTAGAACAAAACTCAAAATCATTTGGAGGAAAAAAAATAGGTGGGGGGGGGGCAGTTTTGCTGGTCTGATAGAGCCTGGTGGAACCACTGAGACTATGGCCCCTAGTTGCCCTTCAGGTCTGGAATTAAACACACACCTGTGGTTTCCAGCCAACCAAAGACAGGCATATGAGTTGAACATTTACCTCAGGTAGATACAGTCCTTGGAGAGAACAATCATGGTAGAAAGAAGGGCTGCTTATGCACAGGGAGACAGCACAGGGGGCAGGAGTAAATGGAGGGATGGACACTGGGAAAAGGTAACTATGGGGAGGAAGTGGAAAGGGAGTTGTTGCATTGTGGTAAACTATGGTCAATGTCATGAGACGAAGTGTATGTGAACTTTGTGTGGAAAGTGAATTTGCTCTGTAAATCTTCACCCAAATCACAATTTTAAAAAAAAAGCAAGAAAAAAAAAAAAAAGATTGCATGGGCAACTGTACTGGTGACTGACAATTAGAAATGGAAACAGCAAAAAAGAGACAGAGGTGTAGACAGCTGACTGTCTTGCAGGTACAGCCATTTTGAATATTTGCATGCAGTGTTCTCTTCTGGGCAGCAACCAAAGAATAGGCTCCACTAGCTAACGACAACATGGTCAACTCCACTGGAGGCTGACAAATATAAAGGTATAATATTCCCCTTGTTACTCCTTTACCCTACAACTTCTTAGTGAATGGAGTTGTGGTCATGATTCAACTCCACCCACCTTCTAGACTGGCAGGAATTCCATCCCTGTCTGTATACCCTGATAGAGGCTGGGTGCCCTTCCCCACACTCTAGTTTTCTTTTTGTTTGTTTTAAAATTATTCTTTTTTTTCTTATTTTTTAATTTTATTTTTCCTTTTGCTTCCCGTGTTCTTTTTGTTACTTTTTTTTTTCTCTCTTTACACTTTTCCATGTTCCTCTCTTTTCTCTTTCTTCTCTTCTTTTTGTTCTTCATGTCCATGTTTTACTCCCCCCTCCTCCCCCTCACCCCTAGTTATCTCATTTTTTCTTTACATAGTGCCTAAAGCACTTGACTGCTCACCAGAAGGCTGGCGGTTCAAACCCACCAGCCACTCCTCGGAAGGAAGGTTGGGCAATCCTACTTCCG
>NW_006921978.1:2445227-2447477 GCF_000298275.1 Orycteropus afer afer | reverse complement strand
GCCCACGCTTACCTTGCTCCCGGAGGCCCGGTCCCTCTCAGGAGGGTAACAAGGGAAAGTGTTCAGTGCAGATCAGTGAGTAAGCACAAGCCTGCCCGTGCTTACCTTGCTCCCGGAGACCCGGTCCCTCTCGGGAGGGTAACAAGGGAAAGTGTTCAGTGCAGATCAGTGAGCAAATACAAGCCCGCCCGTGCTTACCTTGCTCCCGGAGACCCGGTCCCACAGCAACATATAGTCACCAATTAAATATAAGTACAATGACATTGCAAAGTCTCAGAGGCAACTTATCATCTAGTCCACACAAAGAAGCAAGATAAATTAGTACAAACAAGGGACCAGGCTACAAACCCAAACACATGCCTGAGGAAGAAGCAGCATTAGAACTCATTAGTAAGGAATTCAAATGAATTCTATTTAGGTACCTTAAACAGATTGAGAGGCTGATAAAGCAAAATACTGAAAAAATTAAGAGAAACACAGACAAAATTTTATAACAATTTAGGAAAAAAATTCAAGAAGAAACTTAAAAAAATAAATGAAAATTTATAAAACATACAAAAATAACAAATATTAATCCAGAGAATCAATATTAAGCTTTCAGAAATAGACAACACATTGACTGGGCAAAGAGTAGAATTGAATCATTGGAAGACAGAATTAATGAGATTTCAGACAAATACATCAATACTATTTTGTTACGAATCAATCAGAAAAAAGATACAAAGTGAAGAAAGCCTAAGATTCATGTGGAATACCATCAAGAGGAATAACCTATTTGTAATCAGGATCTCTGGTAGCACAGTGCCTAAGGCACTTGACTGCTAACCAGAAGGCCGGCGGTTCAAACCCACAAGCCACTCCTCGGGAGGAAGTTTGGGCAATCTACTTCCATAGTGATACTGCCTTGGCAACCCAAGGAGGGGTCACTATGAGTTGGGGCTAACTCGACAGCACATAACAACAACAACAACAATCAGATTTAGAGAACCCAAAAAGACAAATAAAACCACAGAGAAGATTATCAAAGATTTTTTTGGGAGAGAATTTCCCTAATATGATGAAACACAAGAAGATATTCATTCAAGAAGTTAAATGAACCTCAAAAAAGATAAACCCCAAAAGAAAATAACCAAGTGTGGTGGTTATATTTGTGTGTCAACTTGGCTGGGCTTGGTTGATTGGCTGGGCAGCTGGTGGTTGTTATATCCCATGATGAGACTGGCAATCACTCCATGGTGGGACTTACCACAAGCAGCTGAGTAGCTGCTTTAGGAATGTGAGCTGCTTCCTGCATATAAGAAACAGCTTTGGTAATGGTCTCTAGCTTATACCATACTTGAACCCTGCATGTAGCCATGTTGTTGTGCAGCAGCCTGCCATGCTCTGCTGACCTTGGGACTTTCAATGGACTTGACTTAATGGCCTGCCATGTGGTTTGGTAACAGCAGTCTCTGAAAAGGAAATCAATACCATTTACAATAGCTACCAAAAAGACAAGATACTTGGGAATAAATTTTACCAGGAACACAAAAGATACATACAAAGAAAACTACAAAACATTACTTCAGGAAATTATAAAAGAACCACATAAATGGAAGAACATACCATGGTCATGGATAAGAAGACTGAACATTGTGAAAATGTCAGTTCTACCCAAAGCAATCTATACATTCAATGAACTCCCAATCCACATTCCATCAACATTCTTGAAGGATATGGAAAAACCAAACACTAATCTTACATGGAAAGGAAAGAGACCTCAGATAAGCAAAGCACTATTGAAGAAAAGGAACAAAGTAGGAGTTCTCACACTCCCAGATTGTAAAATCTGCTATACAGACACAGTAGTCATAACAGTCTGGTATTGCTACAACAACAGACCTGTAGACCAGTAGAACAGAATTGAGAACTCAGAAATGTATCTGTTCACCTATGGTCAGCTGATTTTTGACAAAGGGCTGATATCCATTAAATGGGGAACAGATAATCTCTTTAACAAATAATGCTGGCAAAACTGGATATGTGACTTCCAGTGATGGTGGACTAGGCAGACAAGTGACACGGACCCACTTCAACAAAGAAAAGAAAAACCAATTGACAGAGATACAAAAGATAATCCTGGAGCCCTGAGCTTTGAAAGGAACTATACAGAAGTGGATTGGGAGCTCTGGTAGCATAGTGGCTAAGACACTTGCCTGCTAACCAGACGGCTGGCGGTTCAAACCCACCAGCCACTCCTCGGAAGGAAGG
>NW_006921978.1:2441435-2444586 GCF_000298275.1 Orycteropus afer afer | reverse complement strand
ACTCGACGGCACATAACAACAACAACAACAACAAAGAGTAGGCTCTGTTTTTCATAGTTGGCAGGGACATATGAGAGACTGACGGCAGGAAAGGAGACAGGTGGTGAGTGTATAAATGCAGTCAACTAGTGAATAGAGGAGCACAGTACCCTGTTTGCATAGACAACACAAACATAACAAAGAAAATGAAAATCATGGGCAAGTCACTCCAACATACAATCACCAATTAAATATAAAAACAATAACATCACAATGATTCAGAGACAACAGAATATCACAGTCCACTCAAAGAAGCAAGATAAAGCAAGGGAAACAAGGGACAAGGATACAGATCCAAAACACATTCCTGAGGAAGATGCAGCATTGGAATTCCCTGATAAGGAATTCAAAAGAATTACATTTAGGAATCTTCAACGATTGAGAGTCAGATCAAGGAAAACACTGACAAAATTGAGGAAAACACAGAGAAAATCCTACAATCATTTTGAAAGACAATACAAGAACAAAATGACAAAATAAATGAAAAATTAGGAATGATACAAAATCTACACACAGAAATCCAGAAGATTAATATTAGATTTTCAGAAATAGATAAGGCATTGAATGGGCAAAGGAGCAGAATTGAATCAGTGGAAGACAGAATTAGTGAGATTGAAGGAAAATACCTAAATACTTCTTTGGAAAGGGATCAATCAGAAAAAAAGATCAAAACAAAATGAAGAAAGCCTAAGGTTCATGTGGGATACTATCAAAATGAATAACCTACATGTAATCAGAATTCTGAAACAGGAAGAGACAAAGAAAACCACAGAGAAAATTGTTGAATATTTGTTGGAAGGGAATTTTTCTGGTATGATGAAAGATGAGAATACATACATTCAGGAAGTCCAACAAACCCCAAACAGGAGAGACCCCAAAAGAAAATCACCAAGACATATCCTTATCAAACTCACCAAAACCAAAGGCACAGAAAGAATCCTGAAAGCAGCACTGGAAAAACAAAAAGTTACCTACAAGGGGCAACCAATAAGACTAAGCTCAAATTTCTTGGCAGAAACCATGCAGGTGAGAAGACAATGGGATGGTATATATAAAACCCTGAAAGAGAAAAATTTTCAACCAAGAATTATGTACCCAGCAAAATTGTCTCTCAAATATGATGGTGAAATTAGGACATTTCTAGATAAGTAAAAATTAAGGGAATTTGTTAAAACCAGACCAACCTTTCAAGAGATGCTAAATGGAGCCCTTTGGACAGAGAAGCAACAACAGCAAACAAGAACTGACCATTAACACACATGATGACAACCTAGAAACCAACCCAGCTATGGAAGTATCCAAAGTAAATAAGCGTACGAGATTGTAAACAGGGAACCAGAATCATCAATTGACAAATGAGGACAACTACAAACAAAAACAGAGGGAAAAAATTGTGTTGTTACAGAATTTCTAGATGGTAGGGATGTGAAGACAACTATAAGATAAAAGGGACTGTTCTAAACTTGGGAAGAAAACTATAAATCACAGGGTAGCTGCAAAGAAAAATGGTAAAACTTCACATCAAAATAAAAACGAGGACCACCACAAATATTCAGCAAATACTAAAACAAAAGCAATGAAGGAAGTGATGGCACAATTCATAAACAAAACAAGCTCAGCATAGAAAATTATAGGGAACAAAGAAATCAACACCATGAAAAAAGCACATAACAAAAATGACAGCAGCAAATTCATATTTGCCGATAATTATATAGCTGGCAAGGGTCTTATCTCTAAGATTTATAGAAAACTCCAATACCTCAACAGCAAAGGAATTAATAATCCAATTAAAAATGGGCAGAAGACATGAATAGACACTTCACCTAGGAGGATATTTGGGTGGCCACCAAATACATGAAGAGATGCTCACAGTCATTGGCCATCAGAAAGATGCAAATCAAAACAACAATGAGATACTGTCTCACCCCAGCACTGATGGCAAGGTTCAATGAGACAGAAAATAACAAATGCTGGCAAGGATGTGGAGAGATTGAGACTCTCATGCCAGATGGTGGAGCTGTGAAGTGATACAACCACTTTGGAAAGCAGTATGGCAATTCCTTAGAAAGCTGGAATTGGAGACACCATTTGACCCAATAATCCCATTATTAGGTATATATTCTAGATAGGTGAGAGTCAGGACAGGAAGAGATGCATGCACACTTAACGTTCATCGCAAACTATTTACAATAGCAAAAAGATGGAAACAGCATACATGCCTATAAGTGGAAGATTGGATGACCAAACCATGGTACACACACACAATGAAAGGCTATGCTGCATGAAAGAATAATGTAGAGTCTGCAAAACCCTGCATAATGTGAATGAACTTGGAGGACATTATGCTGAGTGAAATAAGTCAGTCACAGAAGGACAAATATAATATTAGTTCTTTGCTGTGGAGGGTCAAGGAAAGGTTTATATATGGAAGGAAACTTACTTTGTTGGTTGCCAGGAGTAGGAGGGGAGGGAAGGGAACATTGCAGAAAAAAAAAAAAAAAAAATGCATTGACCCATGTTACTTTAGTTTTGTGTATTTTACTGTATATAAATTGTATTTCAATAAAATGCATTTTTAAAAAATTGGATATCCATTTGCAGAAAAATGAAACAAGATCTGTGCCTCCCACCATACACAAAAACTAACCCCAGATGAATCAAAGGCTTAAATGTAAAACCTAAAACTACAAAGTTCATCAAAGAAAAAATAGGGGCAAACTTAAGGGCCCTAATATATGACTTTATAAACCGCAAACCACAACCACTGCCGAGGCTGTATCACTATGGAAGTAGATTGCCCAACCTTCCTTCCGAGGAGTGGATGGTGGGTTTGAACTGCCAGCCTTCTCGTTAACAGTCAAATGCTTTAGGCACTACGCCACCAGGCTCCCAATCTTTGGAAGCACATAAGAATTTTTAATTTTTAGAAGGTCCCAGTCACCTAGTTTATGTTCTGCTGTTTGTGCATTTTTACTTATATTCGGTAGTCTATAAATGCCATATATATATATATATATATATATAGCATTGGAAGTCCAAGACAGGGCAATAAGGCAAGAAAGGGAAATCAAAGGCATCCAAATTGATGCCAAAGAAGAAGTAAAACTATTTT
>NW_006921978.1:2439584-2441334 GCF_000298275.1 Orycteropus afer afer | reverse complement strand
TGACTGGGACCTTCTAAAAATTAAAAATTCTTATGTGCTTCCAAAAATTTCTCCAAAAGAGTATAAAGAGAATGTACAGATTGGGAAAAAAATATTGAGCAATGACATATCTGACAAGAGATTTATCTCTAAAATTTATAGAAAATTCTGACACCTCAACATCAAAAAGACAAGAAATCCAATTAAAAAATGGGCAGAAGATATGAACAGACACTTCAGCAAAGTTATTCAGGCAGCTAACAAACACATGAAGAAATGTTCATGATCATTAGTCATTAGAGAGATGCAAATCAAAAGAGCAAAGAGATATGATCTCACTCCAGCACTAGTAGCAAAGTTCAACAAGAAAGAAAATAACAAATCCTGGCGAGGATATGGAAAAATTGGGACTCTCATACACTTCTGATGGGACTGTAAAATGACACAACCACTGCGGAAATTGTTATGCTGTTTCCTTTAAAAACAGAAAATAGAAATGCCATTTGACCCAACAATCCCATTATTAAATATATATCCTAAAGAACTGAGAGCCAGGACAAAAATAGATACATGCACAGCTGTATTCATGGCAGCACTATTTACAATAGCAAAAAGATAAAAATAACCTAAAAGAAACTCACTGCCATCAAGTTGGATCTGACTCAAAATGACCCCTCCTTGGGTTTCTGAGGTGTTATCACTACCGAAGTAGATTGCTCAATCTTCCTTCCAAGGAGTGGCTAGTGGGTTTAAACTCCAGCCTTCTGGTTAGCAGTCAAATGCCTTAGGCACTATGCCACCAGAGAGTGCCCATCAACAGAGTAATGGATTACTAAACTATAGTACATACACACAATGGAATACTATGCAACACTAAAGAATAATGTAGAATCTGCAAAACACCACATAACATGGATCAACTTGGAGGATATTGTGCTGAGTGAAATAAGTCAATCATGGAAAGACAAATATCACCTTACTCCTCTATTATAAAACAAAGTCAGAGAAAGGTTTATATATGGAAGGAAACTTTCTTTGTTGGTCACCAGGGATGGGAGGGGAGGGGAGGAAAAATTGCTAGATTGGTTAAAATACATACATACATACAAACCAAAGATTATCAGTGGTTACCAGGGGTAGGAGGGAGGAGTAGAGAGGAAGAATTTTTTTGCAGTGCATTTAGTTTATTTAGTCATGGTAGAATATTTTGGAAAAGTATAATAATAATAGTGATACAACAAGAAAAATATCAGCAGGGTCCCTGGAGCTGTAAATGTGGAAATTGTTATGTTGGTAAAATGTCTTGGTGTGTATGTTTTCACCACAATTAAATAGTAAATTAAAAATAAATAAATAAACTTTATGAGTGGCCATCTAAGACACTGTATAAGATTGCTCTCTACTCTCCTGGAGCAAACGAGAAAGAAGGAAAACAAAGACTCAAAGAAAAAGCTAGTCTACAGGAGTATCATGTATTTATCTACCCTAGTACCAGAAGAAGCAGATAGTGCCTGGCTGTACTACCAACTATTCTAATCAGGGCCACGGCATATGGACCCTGATAGATTTCAGGAAAAATGTGGTAAAACAGAACTTTAAATTCCTTGTTGTTGTTGTGTGCCGTGGAGTCGAACCCGACTCATAGCGACCTTTCCTTGGGTTTCCGAGGCAGTATCACTATGGAAGTAAATTGCCTCATCTTCCTTCCAAGGAGTGGCTGGTGGATTTGAACCACCAGCCTTCTGGTTAGCAGTCAAGTGCCTTAGCCACA
>NW_006921978.1:2419732-2439484 GCF_000298275.1 Orycteropus afer afer | reverse complement strand
ACTTACTGGGCTGTTTGAGACTGAAAGACTCCATCAGACTATTGCCCTGAGATACACTTCAAATCCTGAACTAAAGAAAACTCCTGAGCTCACTTTATAGTTAAATTAAAAATTGGTTAAAAAAGTAAAGAATATCAATCTATAAATCTGTAAGCACTGTATTCCTTTATAAAATCTCCAATATGAGACTGAATGATCAAACATTATCTTAAAATAAAGATGAAAATTCAAAGGGGCAAGGAAACTAGATCACTGGAAATAGAACAGCCAGAACAGAAATAATGAAAATGTTCATGCACTGAGAAGTGTAACCAAGTCACTGAATAACTTATGCAGAAATTGTTGAAGCAGAAATAAAACTGCTATATAAACCTTCACAGAGAATACAATAAGATATTATTTAGACAAAAAAGAGAGAAAAAATGAGAAATCATCTGAGGATGTTCTGAGAAGAATGTGTAACAATACAAATTCAAATCAAACTCCTTGCCGTGGAGTCAATTCCAGTTCATAGCAAGCCAGAGTAGAACTGCCCCATAAAGTTATCAAGGTGGTAAATCTTTGCAGAAGTAGATTGTGACATCTTTCTCCTGAGGATCACCTGGAAGTTTCAAACTAACATTCTCTGAGATAGCAGCCATGCATTTAACCACTGCTCCACCAGGGCTTCTCAGGTAGCAACGTAGAACCTACACACACACACACACAAAAAATTCTCAGGTAGCAATGTAGAACCTACACACACACACAAAAATAAGGTAAGAAATGAAATGGATAAATCCTCTATCTTCCTACTATTTCCCACTGTTGGATACTATGCAAACGTGTTTTCTAAAATAAGATGGGAGATTTATTATTGCCAGTTTCAAATTCCAACTTAGTGAAATATATCTTTCTTACATCCTATTACCAAAAATTAAAACCTTTATTAACCAACCAAACATCTAGATAAAATATATGATTAGTGGATTATTATGCATTCTTGTTGTTCTTGGTGTTACTGAGTCAATTTCAATTTATAGTGACCTCATGTAGCAGAGGACAGTTGCTCCATAAAGTTTTATTAAGCTGAAATCTTTAGGGAAACAAGGAGCTCTGGCAGTGAAGTGGGTAAGGTATTTGGTTGTAAACCAGAAAGTTGGCTATTCAAACCCACCAGCTTTTCTGCAGAAGGAAGATGAAGCAATTTACTTCCATACAGATTTACAGCCTTGGAAACTCAATGGGTTTCTCTATGAGTCAGAATTGACTTGAGGTAATCTTTATGGGAATGGATCTTCAGATCTTTCTCATATGGAGTCACTGGGAGAGTTCAAACCACCAACCTTTTGTCTAACAGATGAGTGTTTAACCATTGTACCACTACAGCTCCAAATTGTGATTTAATGGGTTAATAACCCATTTATTTAAGTATTTCAATGACTTAACTCAACTAATAATAACTTTAGACATTTTAAAAAGATTTCAAAGATGGATTTTGTTGAGGGAGATAAACCCAATCAACTAGTATCACATGACTTGGTAACATATTTACTTTTATGATTTGTATATTGATTATGATAATGATGATGTTTCTATCTTTTCAGTCAATGCAATCAACAACTCTAATATCTGTAATAAAAAAAAAAAAATCCTCAAAATTACTATATAAATTCAGTACTAACTTTGGGTATGGCCATGGGATTTTAGATCTAGCAGAGACCGCTTGTATTATTTTTCTCAATTTTATAGGTTTAATATGAAATAAAATATGCTAAAGTACTAATATAGTTTCTGACATATAATGATGTATCCATATATATTAGGAAATGTAGAATCTGAGGAAACTGAAAATTAAAATAACACAATTAATGTCTTAAGTTTACAGTCTACATGATGGAAACCTAGAGGAAATGTCTTCTAGACATTTGCTGCAATATTTTGCTACATTTTGCTGCATTCAATTAGCAAAAATGCTATTATTTCCTCCTTCATTTTCCATATGTTGTTGAATGGTCTTGATATATTTACTAATACTGCTAAGTTTTTGAGTACCAAATGTCTTCCATAATGAGCAAAAATCATTGCTTTCAAAAATTATATTTCAGTTTTTCTAATAGTCTTCACACTTAACCTAATTATAGTGAAATATTTTAAATGTTGCATGAAAAGACAAAAATCCATAAATATAGCACTTTATGTATTATTATTTATTTTAAGATTTAATTATTATTCTATGAACTTGTTCTTGCTCTGCCATACTTTTAGATAAAAGTAAGCTCAGAGTTTTAACATTAACTTGATATTTCCAGTCACTTCAATCCATAGGTCAGCAACTTTTTTGCTTATGTGGCAGGATATAAAAACAAAGATTAAATAAAATGGAAAGAAGAAAAAGGAAAGATAGGGGAAAGAAATAAAAATTGTTATGTATACTTCAGATATTTAATAAATTTTTATTGAGAATTTGCTATGAACAAAACTCTGTGCTAAATGTTATGGATGCCAAATGAATGAGACACATGGACATATGCACACATATAATGTATGTATTTATTGTGTGTATAAGTGTTTGCGTGTATATATTCACTCCTCACTAATAAACATGGTTAACTTTCAAAGACTAGGTTTTCACACAAAAATTGGCATTATATGAAAATGGAGGATGACCACATCAGATCATAAAATGAAGAATGATTACATCATTATATAATTGCCAAACCACTGAGAACCTTGGCCTAGCCAACTTGACACATAACCTTAACCATTACAGCCAGCATTACTCTCACCTCACACCTCAGCATTCATTACTGAAAGACATATGTCATTAAAACATAAAATAGTTGAATATTGGAGTTTTTGCTATTGTTATAAATGTGAAATGTGTATATTGATCGATAGATAGATAGATAGATAGATACAGGAGCTCTGGTAGCATAGTGCCTAAGGCACTTGACTGCTAACCAGAGGGCTGGTAGTTCAAACCCACCAGACACTCCTCAGAGAGAAGGTTGGTATATCTACTTCCCTAGTGATACTGCCTGGGAAACACAAGGAGGGGTCGCTATGAGTCGGGTCTGACTCGATGGCACATAACAACAATATATATATAGATAGATAGATAGATAGATAGATAGATATACCAAAAAAAAAAAATCAAAATGGTAATTAAAAACAGTTGCAACATTACTTTGACAGGGAACAACCAGAAATTCAATCTGGATTCAGAAGAGGACACGGAATGAGAGATATCATTACTGATGTCGGATGGACCTTGGCTGAAAGCAGAGAATACCATATATATGCTTACCTGTGTGTTATTGACTATGCAAAGGCATTTGACTGTGTGGATTATAATGGATTATGGATAACATTGCAAAAAAATGTGAATTTCTGAGCACTTAATTGTGCTTATGCAGAATTTGTACATAGACCAAGACAGTTATTTAGACAGAAAAAGGGGATACTGGGATACTATGTGGTTTAAAATCAGAAAATCTGTGTGTCAGGGTTGTATGCATTCACCACACTTATTCAATCTCTATGCTGAGTAAATAATCCAAGAAGCTGTGCCCCATGACAGAGAATATGGCATCAAGATTGTAGAAAGACAGATTAATAATCTGCAATATGCAGATGACAAAACATCGTTTACTGAAAGTGAAGAAGACTTGAAGCATTTAATGATGAAGATCAAAGATGTTCAATATGAATTACACTTCAGCATAAAGAAAGCAAAATCACACAATTGGACCAATAACAAACATCATGATAAATGGAAAAAAAAAAATGAAGTTGAATCCATCCATAATCAATGCCCATGGAAACAGCAGTCAAGAAATTAAATGACATACTGCATTGGATAAATCTACTGCAAGAGACTCTTTAAGATGTTATAGAGCAAAAAATGTCACTTTGATGTCTATGGTATGCTTCACTCAAGCCAAAGTATCTTCAGTCACTTCATATGCATGTAAAAACTAGACAATGAATAGCAAAAACTGAAGAACTGATTCATGCTAATGATGGTGTTGGCAAAGAACATTGAATATACAATGGACTGCCAGAAGAATGAACAAATCTATCTTGGAAGAAGTACACCCAGAATGTTCCTTAGAAGTGAGAATGGTAAATCTTTATCTCATGTACTTTGGATAAGTTATCAGGAGGCACCAGACCCTAGAAAAGGAGGTAATTCTTGGTAAAGTAAATGGTCATCAAGAAAGAGGAAGACCCTCAGTGAGATGGACAGGCACAGTGGCTATAACAAAGGGCTGAAATATAGCAACAACTGTGAGGAGGGTGCCAGGTCAAGCAATGTTTTGTTCTGTTGTACATAGGATCGCTAGGAGTCAGAATCAGTTTGAGGTTAATCCCATCAGGCTCACGTTTTAGGGCACCTTATATATATGTTGTTGTTGTTGTTGCTGTTAAGGTGCCCTAAAATATGAATGAGCCTGATGGGATTTAATTATGGCATAAATTCCCTTTCAAAACATAGCCCAGATTCACAAAATATTTCAAAGCAATTCAGTACTTTAATTGTATCACTCAAATGACATAAAAAATAATTCACTCAAGAGCTAAAGCAACACTTCTTAAAACTTACTCCCATTACTCTGACTCCAAGTTTACTGTTGTACCTAAGTATTTACCAGAATATTTGAAAATCTATGTTCACATAAAATCTTTTCCATGAATATTTATTTAGCTTTGGTCATAATCACCAGACTATGTTACAATCATGCCATGGAATAATATTTAGCAACAAAAAGAAATGAGTTATCAAGCTATTCAAAATCATGGATAAATCTTACACAAATGCTTATTGCTAAGTGAAAGACAGTTTGAGAAGCCAATGTATTTTATGATTCCATTTATATGGCATTTTGTAAAAGACAACACAATAAAAACAATAAACATCATGATTGTCAGAGGTTTTGGCAGAAAGGTGTTAAATGGTTGAAGCACAGAATTTTATGTAATTTTTTTATAACAGTGAAACTATTCTGTATGATACTGTAATGGTGGATACATGATACTATATTTGCCATAATCCTCAGAAATTTACAGCACAAAAAATAAACTTTAATATATTCAATTTTATAAAATTTATTTGGGAGATTGGGGGATTATAGGGTGGAATCCAGACTGTAACAAAATAATCTAATTCTATTACAAATGAAATACTGAAAAGGGTGAGGAGAAAAGGTATTAGTCTAAGTTACTTAGGAAATGAATGGAAGCAACATTAATGGCAAAAGGAACTGAACATAAGTATTTTTACTCTGGTTGATAAAGCTGTAGCCAGTAGGAGGAAAAACTAGCAGCTTCAAAACCAGTACACATGTATCCTTGTATTGAACAATTAAGTAAGTGGTTGGTAGATAGATAGAGCCAGGTTTCTCACAACTGGAGTGAGAAATTACACAGAAACAAGTAGAGAACATTAGAAGGATCCAAGCAATACTGGACTAGAGTTGGAGATATCAGTATGAACTTATGTTTAGTATGTTGTTGTTGTTATGTGCCATGGAGTTGGACCCAGCTCATAGCAACCCCTCCTTGGGTTTCCGAGGCAGTATCACTATGGAAGTAGATTGCCCAAACTTCTTTCCAAGGAGTTGCTGGTGGGTTTGATAGCAGTCAAGTGCCTTAGGCACTATGCTAGCAGAGCTCCCTATGTTTAGTATAATATGATAAAAATTGATACAGATACAAATAGTTCTACATATGCATATAACCCACCCACTGCCATTGAGTTAATTCCGACTCATAGTGACACCCATTGGGTTTCCAAGGTGGTAAGTCTTTGTAAAAGCAAACTCCTTCATCTTTCTCCAGTGGAGCAGCTGATGAGTTGGAAGCATTGAACTTCTGGTTAGCAACCGAATGTATTTACCACCACACCAGAGCTCCTTTGAGTAAGTATATACACATATTTTCTTGCTAAAAGTAAATACACCCTAGAACCAATTGGTATTCCTAGGGCCAAACTGGTTAGTAATACTTTTCCCCAATGAAAGGAAAAAGGGACCTTGGAGAAATTACTGCTTTTAGGGCTGGGCAAGAAATATGCAAGATGATCCCAGAACATTTTTTACTGCCAAGAAGTAAGGAAGTAATCAATCAATAAATAAAATGCCTAAAGGTAAGGTTATGTCAAAGGGATACAGAGATAAAATGAAACAGTTCCTAATGATCAAAGCTGGGACAATTTGAAAAAAAAAAAAAAAAAAAGTGGAAGTATTATTTTATTATAAGCCAAAGTATAAAATAGTATATATGAGTCAATACTTAAATAAATAATTGAATAATTAAATAAATGAGGGAAAAGAAACAAATCTCCCCTACAGAAGAGTTCCAGTCATTTAAGTAGATATTCCACCCTAAAAGATGTGGAGTGTAAATTTTCGTTCCTCAAATGCGAGTTGTGCACAGTGACTTTCTTCCAAGGAATACAATGTAGAAAAGGGGTAAAATTATAAATTTATAGCGAGAACCCTGACAAGAATTATCTCTGCCAGGTGATTAAGGTTACTCTCTGGAGTGATGTCATGTTGATAGTATGTGCCCTTGATATTACATGATGAAAATGGCACTTTGCCTCTGTGGTCTTCCTCTAAAGAAAGCATAACCCCTATCCAATCATGAACAAAACATTCAACAAATCACAATTGAGTAACATTTTACGTAATACCCAACCAGCACTCCTCAAAACTGTCAATAACATCAAAAACAAAAAAATAATGAGAAACTGTCACTGCCAAAGAAGCTCAGAGACATGATGATTAAATGTAACGTGATATCCTTCCTTTGAACACTTTCTTGTGGTGTTCAGCTTCTTCCTCACTGCAATCTTATCTGCTGCTGATCTTCACTTTCTGCCTGACTTCCCTAGGAACTTCAGGCTCCAGCATCAATCAGATGCTGAGATAGACTTGCAGGGACTATTTTGCCAGCCTCCAAAATTGTACAAGTCAATCCTCTGTGAAAAAATGCACACAGACACGTATTGTTCCTATTGATTCTGCTTCCTATGGTTGACCTTGCTTGATACAAGCAGTGATCCCAATATGAAACAAAAAGAATTATCAGTGTTACAGAGGAAATCAGGATAAGATTCCTCATGAAATTATTTTAAAATGTTACTTAAAAAACATATATATGTGTAGAACAGACCCTTCAGTGTTTTGAAAGCAAAAGAAGAAGAGATTTTAAATGTCAATAATGTCATATGCATCACGTGACTCTAAAAGGTAGAAAAAGGATAATGTCTGTTGGATGTACCAATTCTGAATATCACTCTGGACTTTAGGAAAGAAATTTCAGTAGATGTTTGTAAGGATTGCAGTCTGTTTGAAGAGTAAACAGAGGGAGAGAAAGTGGTGCTTGCAAATGTGCATATCCTTTTCAGGAAAATGAGTCAATTTAGATGGGGTTCAGGATATTCTTTAAAAAAAAAAGGAGGGGGATAGTTGTGTATGTATAGACTAAATGGAAAAGAAAATCATGTAAAGAGTATTGAATGTATGAGAAAAGGTACATGTCATATAATATTCCAGAGGAAGCAGTATAAAATTAAATCTGAGACTACAGAGATTGACCTTCCCAGAAAGGACAATCCACCCTCTGTCATTCATGGTAAGGCATGTTATTAATAAGGAAGACAAAAGAGAAAAAAAGTGTTCCACATAGGGAGAGTCTAGTGTCCCACCAAAAGTGCCTCTAAGTCATAGGAAAGATTCTGTACTTTGTTCCAAGACCTGCCTCAGTGCAATCACGAATCATAATAGTTTTTTCCACTGTATTTGCACATAAGTAAAATCAAGTGAAAATGAATACTAAGGTCAGCTAAAAAAAGATGAAAAATGCAATAATGAATGTACAGTAAGGGGGCATGTTCAGGCCCACCAACTTTTCCTTAATCAGGTTGATTAATACTGATTAGAAAAATAACTTCCCATCTTCCCCTTCTCTAACCCCTTGTCATCAGGCAGGAGGGAAAATCAAGATATAGGACTTCATGCTTTCTCTAATTAAATTAAATGACTTTGTTCTTCAAAAGATGTCTGTTAAAGACTGTATTTGTGTTTTGTACTTAAGATGTTATGAAGATTAATGTAGAAATTATTTACAAAATGGACTGGCAGGAATCAGAGTTATTTGTTATCCTTCTGATTCTGTGGAAGAACAGAAAAGCCTAAAATCCTGACCCTGGTTACTATTTTGCTCACATCATCTCATTTTGCCACAATATTCCACTCAGATAGGCATTATCTATATTTTGTAGAAAAGAAAAGAGAGGTTCAGAAATGCTAAATAATTACTTACAAACATAGTTCTTTAATTACCTGAACAAAGATTTGTATTCCTATCTAATCCAAAAATCAGTTTCTTAATCACTACAGCATAGTACAAAAATTGCTGACAATGCAATAAAACAGAGGTTAGAAAGGAGCAAAAAGTTTTTGAGGAGACTATGCAGGAAATGTCTGTTCATGGTGTTTGTTGTTGTTGTTAGGTGCCTAAGTATGTTCTGACTCATATCAACCCTACATACAATAGAATGAAACTTTGTCCGATCCTGCACCATCCTCAGAACTATTGTGATGTTTGAGCCCACTGATGCAGCCACTGTGTCAATCTATGCCATTGAGGGTCTTCTTTTTTTTGCTGACCCTCTTCTTTATTAAGCATGATATCCTTCTCCAGGGACTGATCACTCCTGATAACATGTCCAAAGTATATGAGAGGAAGTCTCATTATCCGTGCTTCCAAAGAGCTTCCCAGCTGCACTTCCTCCAAGATAAATTGGTCATGTTTTCGGAAGTCCATGGTATATTTAATATTCCTTGCCAAGATCAAAATTCAAGTGCATCAATTATTCTTCAATCTTCCTTATTATTTGTCCAGCTTTCACCTGCATATGAGGCAATTGAAAATATCATGGGTTAGATCAGGCTCATCTTAGTCCTCAAAGGGATATTTTTGCTTTCTAACACATCAGAAAGGTCTTTTGCAGCAGATTTGCCCACATTATATAGTAAAATGAAATTACTGACAACTTCAATATTTTCTTATTGGCCTAGTTGTGAGGATTTATGTTTTCTGTATGTTAAGGTATAATTGATACTGAAGGCTGTAGTTTTTTTTTAACTTCACCAAAAAATATTTCAAGTCTTCTTCACTTTCAGCAAACGTTGTCCTATCATCTGCATATCACAGGTTAATGAATGTTCTTTCAATCCTGATGCTGTTTTCTTCCTCATATAGTTTGGCTTCTTATTTTCTCAGCATATATGTTTCTCAGCATTTCTCAAGCTAAAAGAACTGAGGAAAAAAATTAAGCCTCAAATTGAAATACTGAAAGATTCTATGGGTAAAACATTGAATGATACAGGAAATATCAAACAAAAATGAAAGAAATACACAGAGTCACTACACCAAAAAGAATTTGTACATTGAGGAAGAGAAAGACATAGAGAGGTACGTGGGAAGTACAGACAACAGACAACAAAGATGAACCCTTTTGTGCATATAGTATGGCGTGGTCAGTAAAGGAAAACACAGATATATGGGTGGATAGATGGGTAGACAGGCTGAAATATTAGGTATGTATAAGAAGTGAAGAGTGCACCCAAGAACATGTATAGGGTTGGCAGACAGTGGTCCAATAACTTTATGTGTATGATCTGAATTCCCAAGTGTATAATGAGGCTGACAAGGGGTAAGGTTGCAGTCACTGCTTGGTCACAACCAGCTACCCAGAGGGACAGAGTAGCTGAACCTGTGGGCTCGGGACCATAGTCACAGAGGACATCCAGCTCAATTGGCATAACATACTACAGAAAACATTGTTCCACTTCCTACTGTGGCAAGTAGTGACTGAGATCTTAAAAGCTTGCAAGCTGCCATCTAGATACAATGATAGGTCTCTCCTCGTCCAGAGCCAAGAAGAATGAAGAAAGCCAAAAATTCATGGAAACAATTAGTCCTAGGGACTGGTACACCATCCTATCTGCAGCCTATATGACTATGAGATCAGAAGAAATAGATGGTGCTCGTCTACTACTGTCAACCACTTGGAAGAGGATCTTTGTAGGAGATCCTGGATAGACAGGGAGAACAATGTGGAACAAAACTCAAAATCATTTGGGAAAAAAAAAAGAAAGGAAACAGGTTTGATGGCTGAGGGAGCCTGGTGGAACCACTGAGACTATGGCCCCTAGCTGCCCTTCAGGTCTGGAATTGAATGCACACCTGTGGCTTCCAGCCAAACAATAGACAGGCGTATCAGTTGAGCATTTACCTGAGGTAAATAAACTCCTTGGAGAGAATAAGCATAAGAGAAAGAAGGGCTGCTCAGGCACAGGGAGACAGCTCAAGGGGTAGGAGTGCATGGAGAGATGAACACAGGGAAGAGTTCATCAATAGGAAGTGGGAGGGGAGATTTTGCATTGTGCTAAATTGTGGTCAATGTCCTCATACAAAGTGTATGTAAACTTCTATATGGAAAGTGTATTTGCTCTGTAAATTTTCACCCAAATCACAATTAAAAAAAAAAAAAAAGAAGAAGAAGAATTGGTAGATGATCATCCATTTCAGGAGGTGGCATATGATCAAGAACCAATGGTATTGAAGGAAGAAGTCTAAGCTGCATTGAAGGAACTGGTGAAAAACTAGCCTCCAGGAATTCAGTGGGAATACCAATTGAGATGTTTCAACAAATGGAAGCACCACAGGAGGCACTCACTCGGTTATGTTAAGAGATTTGAAAGACAACTACCTGGCCAACTGACTGGAAGAGATACACATCTGTACCCATTCCAAAGAAAGGGGATCCCACAGACTGTGAGTTTCCAGACTGTGGAAATTATCAAACAATATCAGTAATATCACATGCAGGTAAAATCTTACTGAATATAATTCCAAAATGGTTGCAGCAGTATATTGATAGAGAACTTCCAGAAATGCAAGCTGGATTCAGAAGAGGACATGGAATGAGGGATGTCATTACTGATGTCAGATGGATCTTAACTGAAAGCAAAGAATACCAGAAAGATGTCTACTCATGTTTTATTGCCTGTGCAATAGCATTTGATTGTGTGAATAATAAAAAATTATGGATAACATTGAGAAGAATGGGAATTCCAGAACACTTCATTTTGTTCATGAAGAAACTATACATAGACCAGGAGGCTGTTGTTTGAACAGAACAAGGGGACACTGAATGGTTTAAAATCAAGAAGGGAGTGTGTCAGGGTTGTATCCTTTCACCACGCTTATTCAATCTATATGCTGAACAAATAATCTGAGAAGTTGGACTGTCTGAAGAAAGTACCATCAGAGTTGGAGGAAGGCTCATTAGCAACCTGAGATATGCAGATGACACAACTTTGGGTTATGGTGCTGGCAAAGAATACTGAAAGTATCATGGATTGCTAAAAGAACTAACAAATCCATCCTGGAAGAAGTGTTGCCAGAATGCTCCTAGGAGGACAGAATGGCTAGACATCATCTCACCTACTTTGGTCAAGTTGTCAGAAGAACCATTCCCTAGAGAAGGATATCATGCTTGGTAAAGTGGAGGGTCAACTAAAAAGGGGAAGGTCCTCAACAAGATGGTTTGACACAGTGGCTGCAACTATGGGCTCAGGTATAGTGGGGATCATGGGGCTGGCACAGGCAGGCAGTGTTTTGTTATGTTGTACATAAGGTCACTTTGAGTCACAGATGATGCAATGACACCTAACAACAGCAATATAAGTTTATAAATATGGTGAAAGGATACAACCCAGACACACAGCTTTCCTCATTTAAAAGCACACAGTATCCCTTTATTCTGTTTCATAGACTGCTTCTTGATCTATTTATAAGCTCCACATGAATACATTTAAGGGTCTGGAATTCCCATTTTTCATAATGATATCAATACTTTGTTGTTATCCACACAATCAAATGCCTTTATGTTGTCAATATAACACAGGTAAATAACTTTCTGGTATTCTCTACTTTCAGCCAAGATCCATCTAACATCAGTAATGATATCCTCCATTCCATGTACTCTTCTAAATCTGGTTTGAATTTCTGGAAGTTCCCTGACAATGTACTGCTGACAGTTTTTGAGTTATCTTCAGCAAAATTTCAGTTGCATGTGATATTAAAGATATTGTTCAATAATCTCTGCATTTTACTGGATCACCTTTTTTGGAAGGAGAAAAAAATACAGATTTCCTCCTGTTGTTTGTCCAGGTAGCTGTCTTCCAAATTTCTTGACATAGATGAGTGAGAACTTTCAGCATTGCATCCATTTGTTGAAACATCTCAACTGGTATTGTCAATTCTTGGAACCTTGTTTTTCACCAAAGCATTCAATAGAGGTAGGTGAGAGGGAGAATTAAGGGAGAGGTACATCAAAAATTTAGAAAGATGCCAAGCTACTCACTAAACAGTTTCAAAGACAAGACTGAATTTTTAATACACAACTAGTAATCATTCCTAATACATACATTTCTTGGAATTTTGTTTTTCAGTGAACATGTAAATATTTCTCTAGAAAGATAGAAGTCATCTTAATCTGTATAAAACAAAAACTAAACTCACTGCCATCGAGTTGAATCTGACTCATAGTGATACCTCCTTGGGTTTCCAAAGACAGTATCTCTAAGGAAGTAGATTTCTCAGTCTTCCTTTTCTAGGATTGGGTGGTGGGTTTGAACCACCAGCCTTCTGATTAGCGGTCAAATGCCTTAGACACTGTGCCACCAAAGCTCCCCCTTAATCTGTATATACCTGTTATATTCATATCAGCCAATAGCCCATTTGTGATAAAATCAGTTCCTAATTGGGTTGTTCTCATTTTATATTTTAATTAGTACTCAAAATAGTAAACTTATTGCAAAGGCACCAACTCCCATCTCCTGTGACCATTAAAGAACTAAACTAAATAGGAAAAATAAGTCTTTGGTACATTCCTCTAGCATCTCTCCTGGGACAAAGCTTATTTTCTAATGGTTCACAGCCTACACCCAGCAGATCCCAGAGATTTTCTAGTCATCTCTCAGAGGAGTTCAGAAACGAAAGAGTAAGTTGAAATGCTAACTATTGTTTTTCTTCTGAGGCACAGGAGATGGAAAGGAAGTAGAAATAATATGAGAGTGTGGTACTTCAGTGGTAGAATATACACCTTCCATGTGGGACACTCAGGTTCAATTCTCAGGCAATGCAGCTGAAGTGCAGCCATCACTTGTCTGTCAGTATTTGCTATGAAGTTGAACAGTTTACAGGAAAGCTTCCAAATTAAGATAGATTGGGATGAAAGGTTTGCCAAACTACTTCCAATAATCAGCCAGTGAATCACAATAGTCTGATTCCCTTGAGTCAGAGGTCAACTTGATGTCAGGTAAGAACAAAGAAGTAAAATAGTGCATATGAGAATAATGAAAAAATACACGATAATTAATCACTCTTCTTCAATGTTTTTACTCCCTTTCTAAACCAGTTAACACTGTTAAACTCTGCCACTATTTCATTAAATTTATAACCACATACATAAACACACACTCTAACATACATATACACACAGGTGGCATGATTGCCATTGCAATAACTCCTTAAAAGATCATCAGTAGATCTGCAACCAGTAGGATCTTAAAATAACTTCAAAACTATTACTCTATTAGCTATTGAGAGGTTCATATAATATGCATAGAGCACATAAGAAACTACCACACAAGGGGTTTGCCTGGTTTGCAAACACACAATATAATGTGCACATTATTTGTGTAGATATGGTCATCTTTTGTGTATCATAGAAATGTGAGTTATGTTTACTTTATAATTTGAGTCATAAGACTAATTTTTGGAATGTTTAGAAATCCTCTTGTCTCTGAAAAAGTCTTTGGTAATGAAATAGCAATTCATGAACCTTTTTGCAGTAACTTGTTAGCAATTCATCAGTCCTATTCCCCTTTGTTCAGGGCACATATCTGAACTGTACTTCCCAGCCCTTCTTGCAGTAAAATGTGGCTATTTGTAATAGATCTTCTTACTGAGATCTGACTGGAAGTGATGTGTGTCATTCCCAAGTCAAAGAGGTTAAATAGCATGTGCATCTTCTCTACTGGGTCTTTGCATCCATCTGGCTTTATGCAGATGAAATGTTGACCTTGGAAACCACATGTGAAAAGCAGCAAAGCCTTAACATGTAAGGACCTTGAATACTTGAATTATCATCAATCACAATTACTTGTTTTGATATTCTAAGCAAGAAATAAACATTTAACATGTTTGGTTTTTGATGTTCAGAGTCTATTTATTTCTGAGATAACTTCAGAAAGAGTTGGATGAGTTGTAAGGAAAATTTATAGAGAACACAAAGAGTGTAGGATTTAGGACCCTAAATGTTTAAAAAAAAAAAAAAAGAAAGAAAGAAAGAAAAAAAGATATCAAAGAGCAGAAAATAAAAATTCTTTGAGCAAGAATGGTCAATTTAGATTTTTTAGTTAAATGAAGAAGCTTAGCCTTGAGGAACAGCTCATATTGATGATCATCCTGAGCTTCAAGTTGCTCTCACTAATTACATAGGAATTTATGGTGATTTCTTAGGATAGAAATAAGTGTGTTCTATACTTATAATCGGAAGGAAGGTTGGGCAATCCTACTTCCGTAGTGATACTGCCTCGGAAACCCAAGGAGGGGTTGCTATGAGTCAGGGCTGACTCGACTGCACATAACAACAACAACAACATACTTATAATATATATAGGAGCTCTGGTAGCATAGTGCCTAAGGCACTTGACTGCTAACCAGAAGGCTGATGGTTTAAACCCACCAGCCACTCCTCGGAAGGAAGGCTGAGCAATCTACTTCTGTGGTGATACCCCCTCGGAAACCCAAGGAGGGGTCACTATGAGTTGGGTCCACTCAACGGCACATAACAACAACAAATATATATATATATACACAAACACAGAGATGGAAGAATGAACCCATATGTATCAGAGTAGAACTGTGCTCCATAGGGTTTTCAGTGGCTGATTTTTAAGGAGATAACCAGATTTTTATTTTAAGGAAGGTCTGAGTAGATTCTAACCTCTAATCTTCAGTTAGCAGCCAAGTATCTTAATTTCTACCACTCAAGGAGTCAATTGATTTGAAGACAATTGTTACACAGGCATATATTGTGCTTCACTGCCGAGGTCCAGCCTCAGCTGTGGGTCTCTGGAGGGAGAGGTAGTGTTGGCGAGATGAAGGAGACACACACAAGATGAAGAGGTGCCCCACATAATGAGGTGGCCTTCTTTATTTTATACTATATTGCAGATCACATGAGATAATGACAAAGCAAAATGACAAACCCACAATTCCGGGTACATTCTTGAATCAATTCCTGGCTATGTGCTATTAACTTTACAATAACAACTATGTTTATCACACTTTATGAATTACTTGTGTTCCTGTTTACTGGGAACATCCCAGAACATTCCCTTAATCTAGAACATCTTATTTCCAAGTAAATACAAGTTTAATCCTGTTATAATTAACTATATCCAAAACTTATAAAACTATTATTGAACTTATAAACTAGACTTACGTCTTGTCTTATCTGACTTATCTATCATTAACATTATATGAGTAAAATGTGCTAGACAATAGGGTTAACTAAGGAAATGGTCAGGGTGAAGAAAACAACATGGGGCCAGAACATGTGACTCAACCTTGTGGTTGGCACCATTCTCTAAATTACCACCAGCCTGGGGGTGCAGATGGGTCTACATAGTCCATCAACATATACTTGTGGCCTTATAATTTCTTAAAGTAACTGTTCCATTGCTTGATTATTTATCTGTGCAGTAGTTTTATACCTAGGCCCTGATTGTTTTAATCTCTCTAAGAAAGTTGTTGTTGTTGTTTACTTTCAAGTCAGACCCAACTCATAGCGACCTCTCCTTGGGTTTCCAAGGCAGTATCACTATGGAAGTAAATTGCCCCATTTTCCTCCCGAGGAGTGGCTGGTGGGTTTGAACCGCCAGCCCTCTGGCTAGCAGTCAAGTGCCTTAGGCACTATGCTACCAGAGCTCCTCTCTAAGAAAGGGAGAGAGTTAAAAGGAACTCTTTTTCCATCTTAACCACACCATTCTTTTACCTTCTATGTATGCCCCAGTATAAGGAAGAGGAAGGTCAGGCCATCAAGGTTTAGGCTTCCCTCCCTGAGGAGGATACCAAAATCTACCATTAATTCTATAAGCTACATTAGCAGGAGGCTTAACTGTAGGAGGCAGCCACTTAGGCCAAGGTTTCTTCCTATGAGGAGTAATCCCTTTTCTATGTTGTGCTGCAGGGGTTGGTATCGTAGGAGATTGAGTAGCCATGAGATCTTTCCACCAATGTGAATTCTCAATGTCTTTAGGATTCCCAGGGGCTTTTCTAGCTCTGGATCATCATGGGGATTTCTAGGAAAACCAGGGTTTTTGGAATTGGAATCAAAGAGTCATCTGGAAGGCGGCCTGATTCATGGGAAACATGAAAATCAGTTTTGGACCCTCTGGGATGAACTAGAAGGAGCATGATCACCATAAAGATTATTGTAGCAATTAAGATAACAGATCAGAATACAACTGAACCTAAAAAGTAGAATTGGCTTCCTCCCAAGACTCTTGACAGCTGGAGCTTTGTCAAGGAGCAGTGGTAGAGGTCTGGGCATCGCCACTTCACTTTATTGGGCTTCACTTTATTTCTTTACAAATTGAAGGTTTGTGGCAACCCTGCATCAAGCAAGTCTGTAGGTGTCATTTTTCCAATAGCATGTGCTCACAATATTTCTGTATTGCATTTTAGTAATTCTCACAATGTTCCGAACATCTTCATAAAGCTCCTGCACACTTAATAGACTATAGTATAAATATAACATTTATAAGCACTGGGAAAAGGAAAAACAAAACAAAACAAAACAAAACACTTGTGGCTTGCTTTGTTGTGATATTTGCTTTATTCCTAGGGTCTGTAACCTAACCTGCGATATCTCTGAGGTATAGTGTATGTGGAAATAGAGAAAAAAAAAAAAAAAAATGTAATAATGCAACAGATATTTTCAGAACTACTTGGGTTTCCAGATAGAGAAAACTTCCTAGTGGCTCAGCAAATAGATAAGCCTAGACTCAAATCAAGAAACATCATTGTAAATTTTTAGAACACTATGGCAAAGAGTAGACCTTGAAAACCTCCAGCAAAGAAAGATTAGGTTTTAAAGCAGATTAAAATCTATAGTAGTATTAGATTTGTTAAAAACAGTAATAAAAATAGGCAATAATAAATTAATACCTTCAAAATCTAAGAAAAAATTATTTCTAAATTAGAATTCTATATTAAGCCAAATTATCAATTTAAAATGGTAGCAGAGTAAAAAGCATTTACAGACATGAAAAATCTCAACAAAATAGCAAAAATGCATGTCATGAAGCCTTTCTCAGGGAGTTCCTGGAGGAAATTATTCCACCAAAATACGTAATAAAATAAGAAAGAAGGTGGGAATCAAGGAAACAAGTACAAGGTTAGATAAAGGTAAAGAGATACCCAAGGTTGATTCTGAAAGGAAGCCTGAGTTGACACATGTGTAACATGCCTGAAGGTCAACTACTCCAAGTTAATATGGTCAGAAGTAATAAAGTAATGCAATGGTTAAATTTTGAGTAAAGGACAAAGATGGTTACAAAAGACTTATATTCTAAATATTAAAGAATGATAAATAAACATAGATTTAATATCCAGGTGTTTTGCTTATTTTGTCTAAAATGTCAAAAGTGTCTACTAATATTTGTTCTCTTTAAACTTCATTAAATTCATTAAATCTTAACAGTAAAAATTGACATTTGAAGTCCTAATCCTTTTTAAATTAAAATAAAATTATATCAGCTATTCTCTCTTAAAAAGGAGCTCTGGTAGCATAGTGCCTAAGGCACTTGACTGCTAACCAGAAGGCTGGCGGTTCAAACCCACCAGTCACTCCTCGGACGGAAGGTTGGACAATCTACTTGCGTACCGCCTCGGAAACCCAAGGAAGGGTCGCTATGAGTCAGGGCTGATTCGATGGCACATAACAACAACAACAACATTCTCTCTTAAAAGTAAATGCACTGGTATCAGTCTCACTGTTTTGTGAGTCAGTCTTTTTCCCTAATGATTCTAATAAATACAATTCTTTCTTGCAGTGAAGTTAAGGCTGCCTTTTGGTAATTCCAAATCAGGGCTTCAAATCGATCCTTCCCTGTTCAGTCAGGGCCATTGAAGCTAAACTGGAATGGACTTGCATTTATAACATGTAGGTGCACCAGAACAATAATCAGAGTGGGAAAAATTACAGGTTGACACCTTGCTAGAAACTTAATCTCCGTCTTAGAAAATAAAGACAACAGGCATGTTGCATAGCAACCAAATCTCATGACCAGAAGAATCTGAAAGAACAGTGTCTGGATCAAAGGTGGCAGTTGACCGTGCCACTTTGAATGTGTGTTGCTCTCTACAGTCCTGGAAAAAATCTACTACATCTTATCCCATTCCAAGTCTTTGACCTGGAATATTTTCTGTTCCAGTTACCATTCTGATACACCTGTTGTTGTTGTTTGCCGTCGAGTCGCCCCGACTCACAGCGACCGACCCCTCCGTGGGTTTCCGAGGCAGTATCACTACTGAAGTAGGATCGCCCAACCTTCCTTCCGAGGAGTGGCTGGTGGGTTTGCACCGCCAGCCTTCTGGTTAGCAGTCAAATGCCTTAGGCACTATGCTACCAGAGCTCCTGATACACCTACATATTACAAATTTGGGTCTCTTCCAATTTCACTGCATTGGCCATGACTGAACTGGTTTTAGCTAGTTTGAAGCCTTGCTTCAAATATTCAACCTGTTTTCTGTGATCTAGAGTCTCCTTTATATGACTTTAAAAAATAGCTGGCATCAAATACACAACTCCCTGTATTATTTTCTTATTATTTCCCTGGAGAGTACAATCAGCATTTTAGATAATTTAGTTGGCATTAATACTTACTGATTTCAATATAAGGAACCCTAGAGGCACAGTGGTTAAGCACTGACTGCTAATTGGAAGGCAGTTGGTTTGAATTCACCAGCAGCTTTCAAAGAGAAAGATGTACCAGTTTGCTTCCATAAAGAATTACAGCCTTGAAAACACTATGGAACAGTTCTACCCTGTTCTGTAGGTTCACTATGAGTTACAATCAACTCAAAGGCAAAAAATTAAGGTTAGTTTGGTTTTAATTTCAATATCATACATAAACTCTACTCCAATATACCTTCCCCCAACAACCCTTGTGCTACTATTGTCATACAAGTTGCAGCTTTATGCACTTTATATCCATCTATATACTCTCCTAATTATTTCTATATGAATTTTCTTTTAAATCAGATAGCAGAAGAAAAAGTCCTGAACAAAAAGGTATTTCTACTGCATTTTATATTTACTTGTGTGTTGTTGTTGTTATGTGCCGTCAAGTCAGACCCGACTCATAGCGACCCCTCTTCGGTTTCCAAGGCAGTATCACTACGGAAGTAGATTGCCCCATCTTCCGTAAGGGGAGTGGCTGGTGGGTTTGAACCACCAGCCTTCTGGTTAGCAGTCAAGTGTCTTAGCCACTATGCTACCAGAGCTCCCATTTACTTGTGTTGTTGTTGTTGTTGTTGTTATTTGCCATCGAGTCGGCCCCGACTCATAGCGACCCCTCCTTGGGTTTCCGAGGCAGTATCACTACGGAAGTA
>NW_006921978.1:2411879-2419507 GCF_000298275.1 Orycteropus afer afer | reverse complement strand
TTCCGAGGCAGTATCACTACGGAAGTAGGATTGCCCAACCTTCCTTCCGAGGAGTGGCTGGTGGGTTTGAACCGCCAGCCGTCTGGTTAGCAAGCGTCTTAGCCACTATGCTACCAGAGCTCCTCATTTAATGATAAATTACCTTAATTTTTGTTTATCTAGGAAGAACTTAATTTCTCTCTGACTTTTGTAGAAAATTTTTGCTAAATATAGAATTCTTGATTGACATTTTTCTTTTTCTACCTGGGCTTTGATGATATATCATCATTCTGCCTTTGGCCTCCATAAAAAATCATAGTTTTGTTTAGTAATTTTTGAATGTGATCATTGTTTTTCTCTTACTGCTTTCCAGATTTTCTTTTCATCTTTGACATTTATCAATTTAACCATGATGCAACTAGGTGTATCTCTTTGAGTTTATTCTACTTGGGAGTTTCTTGAGCTTCTTGGTGTTTTTCATAGAATTTGGAAAGTTTTCAGCCATTATTTTTTCAAATTTTTTTCTTTCCCTTTTCTTTTTCTCTTCTTCTGTGACTCCTGTTATGCATACATGGATATGCTTGCTTATGACCTACATTATTCTGATGCTTTGCTCAGTTTTCTTCATTCTTTTTTTTTTTTTTTTTCTGTTCCTCAAACTGGATAGTCTGTATTCACCTATCTTTTCTACCACCTGAAATTTGTTGTTAATATCCTCTAGTGAATTTTTCATTACAATTATTATACTTTCAACTTCACAATTTCCATTAATTGTTCGTTACTGTTTTCATCTCTTTATTGACATTGGATGAGTCATAGTGTTGGTCCCAGGTATAGAAGGAAGTGTCCACGCGGAAAAGGTGCCACAGACTCGACAATGCAAAAGCAAAGGGAAAGTTTATTCAAGCTCCAGCTCGGACCCTCAACCGTCACTGAGGCAGCAGTTCAGGATTGAGAGCTTTGAACAAAGGAAAAGGGGGTCTTCTACCAGGGATGGAGCAGGTACGGGGGAGTTTCAATCAGAAAATTACAGGATTGGTTGTCATTTTTCAAATCGCGTGTTGTCTCTAGTTGATTGGCTCTGTCCTGTGGCCGAGGCTGCAAACTGCCATTTCTAGGAATTTCAAGTTTTTCTGATATTTACTGATTAGTTGTTACTAGGGGGTAGAAAAGGAGGGGAGGGGGTCTTAGGACTCTGTGAGGTAAAGCCCTGAGGCGTGGGGAACGTGCTGGAGTCCCCAGCACTAATGGCTCCTAGTTAAAGAATAATTACCTGGAGGGGAGGAGGTCTCACAATAGTTAGTCATACTTTTCTTTCATTATTTTGCTATTATTACCTTAGTTCTTTTAACATGTTGATAATCGCTGCTTTATATCCTTTGTCTGCTAAATCCAACATTGGGGCCTCTTCAGGAAAATTTTCTATTGGCTATGTTTTTCCCTATATCTGTACATACTTTCTGGTTCTTTTAATACTTCATAATGTTTACTTGAAAAGTAAAATGTTATATATTATACTGTAACAACTTTAGTATTATATCCCTTTTACTCCAAGAGGTTTTTTTTTTTTATTGTTTTCCTTGTTGCTTCTTAATTATTTAATGACTTTCAGGAAAAAATGTGTACATTGTATATGTAATGAGATTGTGGTCGCTGACAGTGAGTTCTCTGCCAGCTTCCTTTCGTGATTTCTTTTTTCTTTTTAAGCCTGGCTTCTTAAGGTTCACCCCTGAGTTGAAATAATTTAATCATCATCCAATGATCACTTAAAAGAGTTCCTTAAATGCTCTATCTAGATATCTTCCATCATTTGCAAAGGGAAAATCTGTAAGAAGTTTTGCCTATAAATCTCAGACCATTTACGAGATAGTCTCAGTTTTCACATCCTGTTCATGCAGGACCTCCAGGTCAGATAGAGATAGAGGACTTTAGCTCTCTTCTTTCCTGGATATGCACATAGTCCTGCATGTGAATGCAGCCCTTCAAAACCAAAACCAAACTCACTGCCATTTGCCTGACTCACAGCAACCCCTCCTTGGGTTTTTGAGGAAGGATCCCTACAGAAGTAGATTGCCCAACCTCCCTTCTGAGGAGAGGCTAGTGGGTTTGAACCACCAGCCTTCTGGTTAGCAGTCAAATGCCTTAGACACTACACCACTAGATCCCAAAAATATGCTTGAGCTTTTCAAAGTCCCATATGGCTATTTAGTCCTCCAGGACTCTTTTTAAAATTTTGGCAAGGTCTTTATTTCCCTAATTGAAATAACAGCCTTAAACAGCTTCAATGTTTCCAGCAGACTGCTATTATTTTCAGTAATGCCCGTAGGACAGGTATTTTTGCACTGTGCTGAACTCTGAGTCAAATCAAATAGCCATAGCATTCTGTAATAAAGATTTTCCACAAAGCTACTAGTTAGGGAAAAAGAAAAAAGAAAAAAAAAGCATTAACTGGACAAAATATTACTGTGAAGTTGGAACTTTTAAGGTAGTTCCAAAGATATAATTGCTTTCTTTTGGCTTCAAGGATAATAGCTTTTCACAGCTACCCCTGGGTACAGAGGAATATGGGAATAACCCAAATTAAACTGCTATAAAACCTGATATATTATCAAGATTTAGTACTTTCTCTCAAAAAAAAAAAAAAAAAAAAAGATGAGTTTCTATTTTATCAATGGCTTTGGTTAATTTACAGAGTTCTGAAATGGTTTATTTGTTTTGCCATCATTAGCATTGTTAGTGTAAATATTGTGTGGAACCTTACCAAACTTCTCACAGTGCCAGTTCACATAGGATCTGGTTTTATTTCTTTTTCTGTATTTTAGTAGTAACACTTTTATTTTATTTTTAAATGTCTACCAGCCAAATTCGTTTAATCTGGCTTAAAAAAAAAAAAAAAGGTCAGGTGTAATGGTACCATATTTGAATAATGCAGCCTTAAATCAGCCACACTCTGGTGATAATGGCATTAGTTTCAGGAGGTTTACTTACACTGTTATTTTGGAAATGATTATTTCTCTTACCACAGAAGCAAGACTATCCAAATAATTGCTTTAATAGTGACTATTAATTGATGTTAGAGAGAGAGTTATTAATTGATATAGTTTTCACCAATAACAGAAAATTTATGAACGAAAGAATACACTGAATAAAAGGAATGAATTGAGCTTGCTAAAATATTATACTATATTGAAGTCAGATCAAGTCAAGATGTGTTTTACAACATATGACAAAACAGTGATTCTGAAACTTCTAATTATTTAAGATTCCCTCAAGGATCTTGTTAAAAATGCAATTTCACAAGAGTCCCACCCTTAAAAGAGTATAATTGTGTACAACTTAACATGAAAGCCCAAGAACTCACTTTTTATCAGGCATTTAAAGCTCTGGTGGTGTGGTGCCTGAGGCATTTGACTGCTAACCTAAGTCTGGCGCTTCAAACCCATAAGCCTCTCCTTAGGAGGAAGGTTGGGCAATCTACTTCCGTTTTGATACTGCCTAAGAAACCCAAGGAGAGGTCGCGATGAGTAGGATCGACTCACTGGCAGTGAGTTTGGTTTTTCGGTTTAAGGTGATCTAACAAATGTGATTTAGGTACCACACTTTGAGATAATGTTCAAGATCTCAGTAAAGACTTCTTGAGGTTGTAAAACTTTTCTTTTACAGTTTGATAACTCGTTTTGTAAATATCATGCACTACAACATTTAAATTTTAAATATAAACATTTAAATTTAAATACAATCATATTTAGAAACTTGAGTTTGCATAAATTTGCAGTTAAAATCGTTTCAACACATTGATCTGATTAAGTTGAACAATTTTGGTAGATAATTACATTGGTTCCAGTTTAAATAATTATAAAAGTGGGTTAGTCAAGTTAATGTATTCTGGTTTCTTAAATGTAAAATAATTTAGGGTTTTATGTATGTCCTTTACCTGGGTAACATTATTAGTTCTACCTTTAGATACTAACTTTGTTTTTGCGTAGTATATGTGAACATAAATATTTAATGGCATTTTGATGATCACAGTGTGTGTCTACAAAAATACATAAAAGAAAACATGTATCAAGTAAATTTCTTATTAAAGTATCAAATAAATATTAGATTGGTATCCTGCCTGTTCATAAAGACTCTACTTTGTTTCATTCCCAAATTTCCTTTTAGACTCATCATCATTTAACCTCATTTATTTCTACTATTTACTTCAGATTTCTTTTAGCATTATTTAATCTTAATTCAAGTTTATTGTAGTTAAATTATTTTTGTTGCTCTATTTTCAGGTAGCAGCAACTCGTGTAAAGAAGAGTTGAAAAATCACTAGTGCTTTGCATTTCATTTGCTTTTATTACCTAGCTCCATATTATCCTTTCTAAGGGAAGCTAGCTAGCACACAAAGCCTGCTATAGAGGCAGACAGGGTGAACTATAGACAGGGATGATTTCTCTTTTGTGATTCAGCAATGTTCACTTTCTTCAACCATTGCAATCTGAAGCTTGGCACTAAAATGTGAACTAAATCAGATTCTCCCCCTTGTAATGTGAACTAAGTACCACCAAGAAAATGAGTTTGGGTAGTAAAGCAAGCTAAAACAGATAAGACCCAAATGAAAGTTATAAAATAACAAAGACTATGCCCAACCTGAGAAAGCCAGCTAGTAAGGAAGGAAAAAATGAAGCTACTGACAAGAAGTGGAGCAAGCTTAAAAGAGATAGGACATTTGATATTTGAAAAAGAAGAAGAAGGTCATCCCTAGAGCTATCATACCAAAACAAACTCACTGCCAACAAGGAGATTCTGACTCATAGCAATCCCCACCGAGTTTCCAAAGCTGTGTGTTTTATGGAAGCAGATTTGCTCATCTTTCTTCCAAGGAGCTGCTGGTGGGTTCAAACCACCAAACTTTTGGTTAGTACCCTTAACCACTACACCACCAGAACTCCTTAGAGCTATCATTATTATTGACATGTTTCCAATTTATTTCTATCTTTTAAATACCCTCTTTTTAGAAACAAACTACATGCATCCTGGTTTTTTGTTTTGTTTTGTTTTGTTTTTTTATAACCAGTATTATCTACCTAAATATTCTTACAACTATCTTCCAACTCTCCATTTTAGGAAAACAAATATGCATAACTAAATGTCATTCTTAAAGGCATATTAGATGTACGAGACATAGTGATGGGATGGGCACAATTGATGAAATTATATAAGATGATAGTTATTTCTTTATTTGTAACATATAATTAGTTCAAAATTCCAATATGGTTTTCTAGAAGAAATGCAAAGTCCTTCCGTGTACATTCTTATTCATAACTCTTTGCTTTTTGGGCAAATGATAAAGCAATAAAACAGCAGATATTTCCCAGACACAGCAGCAGTATTTTTGACCTTTAGAATAAAATCAGGAAATATCATTAATCTTCTCATAGCCTGAGAAACAAAGCCAACAACTCCCCAATGAGGACAGTGTGCTGCTTTCAGGTCCCTTTACATCATAAATTGCCAGAGGAAAATTATGAGTCTCCCTCAGGGAGTTCTGAAACATTTCTGATTTCTGAGAGAGCACACATATGGTTTTTAAAAGCAAAATAATTTTGACCTGCCTGATTCAGCAAACTGGTACTCTCTCAATGGCTGGAAAAACTGTAACCATAGGAGGTACTTTAGAAGACATTTAGTAACTCTAATTATATGTGTCCTTATGACAAGATTTTGTCGTTGTTGGATCACAGGAGAAAGAAAGTAAATTGTCACCACAATATTTAAATTGCTTTGATATTTCTGACTTTTAAAATAAATATACAATAAGTCTATTTCAAATCCTATATGGACAAAAGTTAAGATAAATATCTAAATTAATAAACCACAATGCATGCATTCAATCAAAATTCAAAGTATAGAAATTAATAGGCATTTATTCCTATGACACCCCTGAATCACAACATATTTAAAGTCTCATTTGTATTTGCTTTCAACAATTTTTAGGCTTTATAAAGAAATTAAGCATATTGTTTAATTTGATGAGTTTTTTGTTCTTTTGTTAATCCTAAATGATAGTACTTATCTTGGTAGTGTTACTGGTCTTTGGCTAATAATGACTTTATACTTTCCAAACGCAACATTTCTACTCTCAAAAGATAAAGATTAAAGATTCTTAATTATTATTAATAATTAATAATAATAATAAAAGTGCTAAAAATTCTGAAAATATTAATTCTGAAAGCATTTCCAAAATTGTTTTGTGGAACAGCAATTTTCCTTATTTAAAGAACATTCTGAGATATTCTTTAAAAAGGAGAATTCATATATGAGCATAAGTTCCAATGAGTTTAGGAAAAGGAAATAGAGATAAATTTACTTTCTTACATTTCTATTGCTCCTTTTGGTCCTATTATTTTCATATTGATGTAGCTCAAAATCTGCCCTTCCTCTTGCATATTCCCTGCCCTCCAAACTCATGTGCACACACACAAACACATAAACACACACACACACACGACTTATTAATACATGACATAATACATGACTTATTATCAAATATTTACTGAACTGTACTGTATGCAAGTCATGTTGCTGTTATCATGTGCCGTCAAGTCAGACCCCACTCATAGAGACCCTTCCTTGGGTTTGCAAGGTGATATCACTACAGAAGTAAATTGCTCAACCTTCTTCCAAGGAGTGGCTGGTGGGTTTGAACTTCCATCTTTCTGGTTAGCAGGTAAGTGCCTATGCATTATGCTACCAGTTCCAAGTAAGTCTTGTTCACCTTCTATTTCTGATCCTCATTATCTGATTAAATTTCAATGTTTTTCTTGATAAATTCATACTGTAAGTTAAACAACAGTTCTTTAATGGTTGAGCATCTGTTACATACTGTATTAGGAGTTATTTCCTAATATATAGGAATTTTAACATGGATTTTGCCCTAAAGTGTCTATATTTTTTTAAAAAATCCATAAATATTTGCAATATAAAATATAAAACAATGACTGCTATAGTTGAGGTACCAATAAAGGCAAGGGAATAAAAATTACTATTTCAGATAGGATCATCATACTTTAGTGGAGGGTAATTTAAACATCTTTTCACTAGAGTGCATAGATGGAAATCAGTCTTTACACAATATTCTAGTTACCAAAATTTACCCCTTAAATTCTACGTACATATTAACAAAACAAGTTAACATCAGATATCTAGCATTAAACTATCTGAAATTTTTGTTTTTTTGTTTAACCAACATTTCATTTAGATTTGAGTCTTTAGAACTTTGTCTCTCTTTATGGATAGATGAAGTGTCACCTTACCCAAATTTTTTATCTTTGTGCTTGAATGATCCAGATTATCTGATGTCATTTACTCACATTATCAATAAATATTTAAGTTGATATCACTTCAGTTTAAATCAAGAAGTTATTATTCAAAGTCTATATTTTAAATAAGAAAAACTGGTGCCAAATTTTCAAGGGAAAAAAAAAATGATTGCCTTATTTATTTAATGTTGTTATAACAGAAATATCATGAGTGGATGACCATAACAAACAGAAATTTATTCTCTCACAGTTGGGAGCTCTGGTAGCATAGTGGCTAAGGCACTTGACTGCTAACCAGAAGGCTAGTGGTTCAAACCCACCAGCCACTCCTCGGAAGGA